>NW_020653850.1:20973667-20999946 GCF_003589595.1 Hyposmocoma kahamanoa | reverse complement strand
TTCTTTAAAGTCACTTCGAGTTAGTCGGAGTCTATATAGGTTGTACTTCTACTCGGCACAGTTTTGTCACAGGTCTTTTATATGTCCCAATTTTGGTCTTCGTCTAAGGACCATGAAAACGAATGAAAAGCCAGAATGCGAACAGCTCTTTATTTCGGGTCAATAAAATCAAACCAAATCCAAAACAAAAGACAAACCAAAATGGACATTCTCGCGTCAAAGAAGGTCATACACACTCACACACTCAGTTTGAGTTGAAAATTTTCCCATTTTGCTTGGGTGGAGCGGCAGGGACCCTGGCTCTATTTCAAAATGTATTTATTGATACAACAGTTTTCTTGTGAAAATTCGAGGTATGTTTGTGTTTTTTTTTCTATCGTGAAAATATTTTATAATTGTGTTTTCACACGATGTAATAATATCCTCAATTTTTTCATTTAATTTTCGATTAATTCAGCACTTTCACTGTTATTCAATCAATCAATCAAGCCATTTGAGGACTTTTTCAACAGACAATACGCGTTAACTTGGTACGAAGATCCCGGTGCAATCCTCTGGGTTATATTTTTGTGAAATGTGTCCAATAAATATAATTTGGGAACGGTTGTGAGTTTTTTAAAGATTTGTACCTACCGCCGCCTAACGGTAGGCTAGGTAGGCTGATGGCAACCCTGACCCAGAGTTATGCCACACAGGAAGAAATAAAGTAATAATTTCGTCGACGCGGATTGGATTAATTCTTCCAAAACATGACTACGGCGCACTGTTGGTGCACTTTGTATTGCACTGCGGTAAAGTATAATGTTTTTGTAGTAAAACTAGATTATTGGTTATTTTATAAAGTAGTAGTAGTAAAGTAGTTAGGATGAAATAAATATTTTTGTGATAATAAATTATATATTTATAACAATTTCGGTATTATTACTTTTTATTACAAATGAGAAAATATTCCGTTTAAAATATTTATTTCAATATTAGATTATATTATATATATCGTTGCTTTTGAGGACAATTAGTTAACGTCTTCTCACATCCAAGGTGGCAGTTGGTGGCAGCTAAGATTTATAAAATCTAATCAAGACAGACTAATAGATCGATAAAGTGTTAGCGGTCGACCGCCGTAAAATTATATAGCTTTAAATTAATAAAATATTGGTTTTACATTAAGCATTCTTTAAAACGTAAATGACAAATATTAAAAAGATACAATCCTTTCAATATTATGCGTACCGACAAAATTATTTTTCTAGGCATTATAAAAAAACACAAGTATCGTAAATTTCTATTTAATTTAATATTAACCTTGAAAATACAGAAGATTTTATCTGCATCGGATATGTTTAGTCTCGTATTTCTACGTAATGTACAACTATTGGCAATTTGTTTTTGTAGCTTTTGTATCTATGGAATGTATAGTGTTGTATATATAATGTAAAATTTGTTTAGATAAATGTTCATAGAAAATACTTTTTTTTGCTAATGCACCATTGTGTGACGTCATAGAAGTGAAGATAGAGGTAAATCACCTGGTAATAAACCATAAACGGAGTAGTACTATTACTTACTATTCTTTTACTTGTAATATACCTATATACTCGTGTGCTCGTCGAAATAATAATTACATTATTTAATTTAATAATAAGTACATTATTGCAGAGGCCGTAAGGGATTGCTGGACGAGTATGAGTTACAAGAACGAGCAGCGAGGCCTTGTATATTAATACGAGTCAAGCAGTCCCCGTTCTCGCCTGTCTACCTATAGAATTTTTCTCAAACAATGTGAGGAATTAATAAGATAAGACTAAAGAGAGAAAGATGTTTAAGAGACAAAGTAAAAAAAAATATTATAAGTAAAATTGGACGTGTTACGACAATTGCTAGTCAAAATCTGCTGTCGTGCTAGTAAAATTTTTACACTTGAAAACGTCATTTTTAACCTAATGCTCGTTCACTACGCTGACCTCCCTGAGAACAAACAGAAACTCCAGGGATTGCTCGTTTCGAATAAACTTAAATGCTATAGAATACGCTTTGAATCATAATTGTGTGGATTCTAGACTCTTGTTGTCTTTCCATACTTCTTTATCTAACAAATACTCTTAAATTTCATAATATGAATTTTCATTTAAAATACTTTTAATGTAAGTTTTAAACTTAGGAAATGATAATCTTAATAATATTCTCCGAAATCTTATTGTAAAAACTTATACAGTTCCCCATAAAAGAAACGTTTACCTTAGTTAAACGAAATCGTGGTATCATGAGTTTGGACTTAGTTCTAAGGTTAATATTATGGATATCTTCCTTCTTAATGAAATTATATATATTTTTACGGGCATACAAAATATTTCAGTACTGTAATGCCACAGTCATGATACCAGTCTCTTAAAACTTTTCTCTGAGAGAAACCCGAGAATCTAAACGGTACACAGAACGCATCGTTCATTTTTGCAACACAAATATGGTTTGTATATCTACCGCTTTACCCCACGTGAGAATCCCGTAGGACATTATACTGTGAAAGTATCTAAAGTAAACTGGTAAGCTTACCGATGTAGCAGTAGCAACATCGGTAAGCTCACTTATTCTACGGACTGCGTATGCAGCAGAGCTTAATCTGCTGGCTAAGAAAGATATATTGTGGAAATCATTGAAGTTTACTGTCTAAGGTCACTCCCAAAAAGACAACTTTATTAACAAGGTCTAACTTCTCGCCATTTATTTCTATGATTGGACTAGTCGTTTTTCCAGTAGGTAATTCAAATTTAACACACTTGTTTTTATGGTTAAAAGAAAAAAAAATCTTGGTTAAAAGTTATTGTTATTAATAAATATGTTATTGTTTTTCCAGACACATTAATAGTAGTCCGGTGAACTTGTGTTGATGTGTTTGAATGTGTACCTATCACTGTATTTTCGTTATCGCTCTACTCACCCACTCATTTTAGCGACCAAAATACAAAAAAAAAAAACAAAAGAACACCAAAACATTTTAAATGTTACCGCCATTTTCTTTTTTTTTAAGTAAGCGGTATAAGGTATTTTTAATTCTCACAACTATGAACACTGACTGGGCAGTTGGCTGTTGAGTATTTCTTTTACCTGTTTACTTAGTGCATTATTAGAAGGTAGATTTAAAAGTTTAGAGAAGTGGACAGAACTGGATTTTCATACTCACTTTGTAGGCCTTGGCCGGGAAGAAGTCGCATAGTCCATAAATGACAAACTTTCCGTGTTCGTTTTTTGAAAGTAATGTAAACATTTCCGAGCATGTTTGAGAAAATTAATTTTAAGCTTATCCTACAAATTTACAATGTATAATTCTTGTGAAGTTTCATAATTGTCAGTAACGGACGTCCATGTATGAAGGTGGTACCTGAAAATCTGCATGTAGCGCTGAGGCTCCATCCTTTTCCTTGGCACTAGATTTCACATTTCCGAAACTGTTAACCTGTTTTTTGTAAATGGGCTTAAGAATAAATGTCTTATCATTATTATTATTATTATTATTAGAATGCTATCATTATACAAAACTAGAACTTTGCACAGCTACTGCTATGGGGCGCAAGAATAGCGCGAGTTGTTCAAATCAGAGATGTTATTTTGTCATAGTGTTGATGTAACTACTTAATATGACTTTGATTTCTAAGTGTGATGCCAGACGAGCGTAATTTTGTGAGTCGCGTAGTTTGAGTTGCGTAGTTTGCGCTGCATTCGTGTTCACATAAAAGTACGGTTTGTTTCACATGACGATGCAAAATGAGTTATCTGCCTAATCATGGACGTAATGACGACTGACTTTCGGTCGCATCGTGTGACGGGCTGGCGCAGGTGAGGTAGGGGTGAGGGAAGGGGCCACTTTGGCAAAGGATGCGCTTGAGTATAGACCTTTTTTTGCAGAAATGTTCGATACGGAGATTAAAATATAAATAGTTGAACAACTTACTTGATTGTTATTATTAGTCATTCCTCTGGACTGATGGCTCGTCTCATATTTGTATCTGACTTAGTAATAAAAGGTTTTACTTTGCTTAATAATTTTTGAAAAACACTTATTGGTATGTGGTAGTACTTAACAAACTGATCTAGATGCTAACATAAACTTGTATATAATATATGAAACTGCCACACTTTAATCATTTCATATTGAATGTATGTACTCAGCTTCTTTTTCTAACATCGTCTTCTAATTCTTCATAAATGAATACTATTTTTAATAGATCCATTACACTATTACGACACAAACACCCTGTATACACGCTTAAAAGCAACTGAATCAAATACCTTCGTCTAGCGCTCCAATCGAATTTCGGTCGAGCGCAAACTCAAAAAACGCAACTCACAAAATTACGCTCGTCTGGCCTCACCTTAAGCTACGGCCATTTTGTGAACGTTTGGAACCTGCATGTCGAAGAAGGTTCACAGCTAATAAAGTAGTGTTCTGCCCGCATTGGGTCAGCGTGGCTGACGATGACCTAAGTCTTCAACTGTGAGGATTTGGGGAGAGGAATTTGATTGAATGATTTGCTTAAAATCGAACAAGAAGAATCAAAGCAGAAAATGGACAGCACGCAATGCATTTCATATGAGATCAGTGACAGCGCGTCAATATGACAAGTTATCAAAATAAACTTTAGAGCATTTTAGATTTTTCAAATATTAAAACATAAAACTTTTATAAACACTATAAACAAAAAATGATAGGGTCGAACTAAACGTATAGTGTTTATCAAATATATAAAATAATATAAATAAAAAGTCGCAAAAAGTTTATGATGAAATTTTTTTGTATGGTGAAGTCAGGTGAGCGTATTGCAATGCTTGTATTAAGTAGACCGCAGTTTGCACGTTTTTGTTTTGATTATTCAACATCTTAAATTATCGTTAAGTAAGTCTCAATAAGACACTTTTTTTAAATACCAAAGCATAAATACATTGAATAGTAACCTAGTAGTTGTCGAATATAAGTACTGCAGTCTCATGATTCATGAAAGGTACCTTGTAACTATTACATATTGGAAGGGGTGCAGGTCAGCTAAAAATAGTAACGATTTTGAAAATACACAAAACGTTTTTTTATTGCTAAACAATTTTCCACTTGATATTATTGAACAAATTTACCTTTGTTACAGAATGTAAAATGAGAGCAATTTTATAGTACGGGATCATTGTTAAATTTGTGAACGAAGTGTCTAACAACATAACTAACCATGAAAACGGTAAGCTCTTCAGTCTGCTCTTGTCCTGATTGTGAATCTACGAGTTGCTTCACAGCAAGAAGCAAGGTTGGAATTGGATGCACATGCCAGAATTGCGAAAACTCCAAAACCTGCCTTTTTTTGGCAAATGATTCACTTAATCTAAAAGCGAGCAAAACCGATGCTTATTCTCAAATCTATACGGAATCAAATCGCAAGACCGACAAAATGAAGTTACCTCTGCAGAGTACTCGTCCCAAAATACATACCTGCTGCGGTAAAGCATTAGATGGCAAATTGAGACAAGTTGGCAGAACTGATGCTTACAAGAATAATGATAATGAAAAACCTAAATCGCTTGTTCGTAAAGGTACTGGTACGATCCATAAAATAGAATTTAACAACCTTTACGATTTAAACCACTTAGACACGCAGGATGTAGTTGATGTTGAAGACGATGTTTATATGGATGCTATCCTTAAAGCTCACAGTAGGGAACAAACGTCAGATGTATGCATTAAAGACGACGTCAGCCTTTTCGCTATGAATAACTCACAATGTGCAAATTCGTGTATTTTTGAAACGAATGCACTTGTTGAACCTTTTAAATTGATTCTCCAATCTAAAAAAAAGGAGGTGATATGTGAAAGACTTAACGAATCAAATTTACCCGACAAAATGTTCGATGTCGTTAATAACCGAAATGTATCGGCTAGCAAATCAGATACTACCAAAATAACTGACCAAATAAGAAGTAAGCTTGATGCGCATGATGCTAATAAAATGAACAAAGTAAAAAGTAAGTTTGGTACTTCAAAATTTGTGAGAGGAAATGCAGAGGTAACGAAAGAACAAGTTCAAAAGGAAATAGTTTATGAAAACGAAAGCGATACAAATATGGACATAGATAATGCTTGTACACAGCACGATGATAACAATCAAATTCAACCACTTTTAAGAGCAACTCGTAGTACAGCTGTTAGTTTTTCACGTTCTGTAACCAATAAAATATCAACAGCGCGACTAAGTGCACAAATAATGAATGTACCTTTTACGGATGTCCAAAGTTCGTTATCATGTGATTATTCTGTCGATAACATAAAAAAACCAGACAGTTTGAAATATGACCTTCTCAAAAAAATCAAAGACGTCTACAAAACGTGTACTTGTAAAGTTTGCGCATGTATTGCTAGTGTAAGTTTGTCACCATTGATAGGAAAAGAAGATTGCAACTGCAAACCTTGTGAATGTGATGAATGCCGTGCATATCGATCGCTAAAACATCCAGCGAGTTATAGGCTGCTTGTTGATGATTTCCATAATTGTGGTAATCTTAATACCAAGAAAGGTTGTTCAAACACTAACACGTGTAAATCAAGGTCTGAATTATGTGACTGTAAGCCTTGTGAATGTTTGGATTGTCTTAAGTATCACCATTTTCGAGGCATCTCGTGCGATTGTAAGCCATGCGAATGCGTTGAGTGCAAGAAAAACAGTGTTAAAAAAACTAGAACTTTAATAGTAGCACCTGTAGGTGAGGATAGCCAACATCGTCAATACTGCCAATGCTCTCCATGCGGTTGTGCTGAATGTGGCTTTAGCTACGGACATTTATCCCCGAACATGACTCAGGACATAGGGACATCTGCTTATTATAGGCATACTAGTTGCAATTGCGACTCCTGTATTAATGACGCTTGCACACAAAATGGAGACATGTGCATTTGTGAGCGACGCAATAAATTAATGCAAAAACCAGTTCGCAGCGACAAAAATGATTACGATATTCACAGCGTAATAGTATCTGACTCAAACAATACTAAAAAATATCGTAAAAATGCTACTCGTAACAACCACACTGTAGCAATGCTTGCATCATACGGTTACGCATCTAAACCAAATCGTGACTATAATAATTGTAACACGGACCATAAAAATGAAAATAATCATACTAAAAACTTTAAAGATTTACACATTTCCAATATAATAAACGATTGTTATCATAAAGAAAACCGTTGTGGCATGAATATTAACTTTAATAAAAATAAAACAGGTAATTGTTTACCAAATAAATACTGCGGTCGTGACGTTTGCATTAGTAGTACGCGTTTTACTTTGGATTGTTCTGATTACAAAGAAAGAAAGGCCTATAATCCAACGTTTTTGAATAAAATCAATACAAGTAAAGATGCACGCGTAATTATTCAAAAATGTTCGGGTAGCAGTAATTTTAATTCTGACTATTCCCGTCGATTATTAGTGAATAAAAATAATTCTAGTACACTTTTTGTTGGCAAGACTTCGTATTTATATAAAAAGTCAAGTACTACTGAGAATTGTGAGCAAAATTACAAAGTGTTTCGTATTGTCCCACAACAGTTAAATACTTCCAATTTATTTGCAAGAAACAAACACACGCCAATAAAAATGGATAATATAAATGTACTCACTAAGACTGGCTACAATGTTTCAAAGATAAGAACAGAATGCATTAAATGTAAAAAAATAGATTCTGATACATCTGTAAGTTATACTTCGGCTATGTCTTCATTTCTTCAACCAGAATTGCTCTCAAGCGCAAAAAATATTGAATTATTAGCACAGGTGAAACGACAAGTAAACAAATCAAGTGACAGTGGTAACAGCTCCGACCATGACAATTCTGATTATTTGATTCAATTCCCAAAGTGCGTCGTCGAAACTTGTATTAAAGACGTTTTAAATTTGGGTACAAAAATCAATGTGCCTAAAAGAAGTTCATCTGTAGAAAAATATTCTACCCCAAAGATGAAATTAAAAATACAGAATGAAGAGTCAAGTCGAAAGGGTATTCAACCAGGCCAGATTTATAAATGTTTTAATTGTGAAAAATGTTCATCTAAATCTAATTTAAAGTCAGAGAGATACACATGTAACTGTGCCGCTTGTTTGTCCTGTGAACTATGTATAAATAAAGATTCATATCTTAAGAAAACTGAAGAAACACAAACACTTGCAAAGGCTATAGATAAGGACATAAGCACTGTTCACTGTGCCAATCATATTGCTTGCTTAGATATTTCAACGGAGGACATTAGTAGTAGACCTTTTAAACTTTCTTTAGTGGACGTACAAAACCAAAACAGTATATTTTCCACAAATAATTGTAACTTTCCCGTTACTACTGCAGATAAAACAAAAAACGTGCTCTTCAATCAACTATACGACAATAATAATGTTCTATTTACGCCTGTTATTGACCATTCTATAGAAAATACCATACAAGGAGCGAGGCAATTTTCTATGAAACTTTTAGAATTGTTGCACAAATACCAAAAGGCTAACAGAGAATTCGAAAGTATAACTGAAAAATTAAAGATGGCGCAAGACGCAACTATAAGCGGAAATAATTATTTCAATTTAGATTCATACACGCAACGGTTTGAAGAGCCAGAAAAAGATGAAGTGCTATTTAATGAAAACGAACATTCAAACGCGTCCTTTATTGATAATAGAGACACACCGATCAAAGTTTACCCAACTTGTTACGCTGCTAATATCCAAAAATATAAGCGATCAAGTAAATTGTTTGATAACAATGAGGAATTATTAATACCCCATGATAATAAAGGGAATTGCCCTATGAGCACTAAAGAATTTTTACTTAATGATTACTTTCGTGCAAACACACCAAATTTAGACATCATCTCAAAAGTGAAATTGACGAATACATTCAGTACTTATAGGGCATATAGAAAACTTATTAAAAAAGCTTTTCGCACAACAAGACGCTCCAATATAAGAAAGAAAGTGCCCCGCAGTTCAGCTTATAAGATAAATAATGCATTCGAATCTAAAATGATCAGCACTAAGTCACAAACAGAAGCATTTAGTGGGTTAAAATGTGGGGTTGATATTGAATATAGGTCGTTTAGAAATATTGAGGTTCAGTTTGATGAAATGTCAAAGGAAGAAAATGTTACGTGCAAGAAAGGAAATATGGATTTTAAAGAAGATTTCGAATCCCAGGTATGATAACTAGTTTATACTGTAAGTAAATATAATAATTAGAACATTTAGTAAATAATACTAAATAATCTCACTAGTATCATGGATGAGTGTAGATTCAGTGGCTAGAACTTAACCTCTTGCAGTTAGTAGGGTGATGAACAGGGGGAGGTAAATAAAAAAAAAGCAAGTAAAAGTATTTGTCTACATGGTAACTTACATTCTTTCTTTGCTTCTCTTTTATTTGGTCTACATTACTCAAGTTAAATTTTATTTTATTCATGGCAGTATATTCAAGAAAAAGTATCCAGTATTAATTTCATACGATCACCCTATGAAACCAAGAGTAATTCGACATCAACAAACCTACGCGAAACATCTACTGGAATCCAGGTTTCAGAACCAATCGTGGTGGAGGAATGGAACAGTTGTGGTCATGAAGCTTTGGTACGGATTTTAAATTTAGTGTTTGAAAGATCAGATAATGGAAGCAAAACTATTTAATACTATTTATTATATTTAGGCGCTTCATTCTCGATATAATATTTAACCAGGTAGTTTCTTTATCTTCCTAGGCAACATTGCACGTTTTTAGAGTAAAAATAAACAAAAAAGAAAGTTTTTTCGTTGATACTTTCTACCAGGCATCAACTGTAATTTTCTATCCTCATTCCTTTTTCGTGCGTGGCAACAAGCACATCTCCACAGCTCCGTTAAAATGTCAAAGTGAACAAACCTAGAAAGAATCGAACATTATAAAAGTTTTTAAATACTTGGAAAATACGGACGCCAAACGTCGTCGGCGTTCTATGATCATAATATAATCGGACGAGTCGGACGTTGATCAAGGTAAAATTTTATTATATAATTCTTACGCTCATAAATAATGAAAATAAAAAATGAAAATATTCATTGTTATCATACAGCACTACTTGCTACTTCAGCAATGATAATAAATGTTCGCTTTCATACTTCGCAAATGTGAATGTAGTCGACATTTAATAAAATATCGGGTTAACTGCGAGTTATCCCCGATAACCAAATCCAATATGAGTGGATCAAAATCCGAACAGCTATACTAATATATGCATTTTACATAATTTTACGTTAAACCACGACAGTGAGTCGATTTTAATTTGCACAGTACTTATTAGTACTTATAAGTGCTAATAAGTGAAGTATATCTTTGAAATAAAATTACGTCGGGGTTAACTGCGAGTTAATCACGATAACGAAATCGGCTGCGAGTCGATTTTGATTATTATTATTATATATAAAAGTATATTCAAAATTTAATTAAGTCGGGGTTAACCATGGGTTAACTGCGATAAGAAATCAATTGCGAGTTATTTCAATTTCAATCCCACATACGTGCAATTAATAAGTTTAAACGAAACACGCCGTAGTTAAAACTCAATTATCTATCTAAAACAATTGTAAAGAAGATCGTTAATGATTTTAGGCGACAGCATCGCATAGTCACATGGGACTTGTCAACTTACGCCTCAGTGACCGGACGTGACGGGCGCAGTGGTAGTGCCCCTCAGATCTTTGCAATTTAAAGCTCTGAGTGGCACTGTAACTGTTATGGACAGACGTGTAGCTTGCCATCAGGCGCACGACTTGTTCGTGCCGTCACTTGATGTTATAAATTTTGTAGTATGTTCAAAATTACTTTTTTTTTATTATTTTTTCATGAAAATAGTACAATAATTCCTGATATTTCTGAGTCACGTGCGTGTACTATGTAAAGTGATCTATCCCTTGTGAAGTTTTGGTTCAGGAGGCGTCCAGTCCAAATCGAAATCATTATTATCATAAAGATCAACGGGAGTATCAACAAAATTTTCATTATCAAATAATTGAGGGCTATTTTGCCTAGAGAGAGTCTAGCTGTGCAGACAGCCGCCATATCTTTCTGCATACATACAGTTTTGTTTATAGTGACCTTCCAAATCAACCTCTTGGTTATACGGGAAGGGCACTATAACCTGTGCGAGCAAGCCCGCACAGGGACCTTCTCAGTCAGGTCCTGGCCTCAGATCAGCCCGTTTGCACGGACTTCATCTGGTTCTTAAAAGGCTAGTGCCTTGGGTGAGCTGCCCCGGGTACACGTACAGCACCCTCTGGAAAATAGTCCCAGATAGGTACCGAAGCTGTAGGCAATCGTTAAGCCATCGACTCTAAGTCAACTACCAAATCTCTTCTTAGGTGGCGGAGCTGTAGGCACGCTCATTTCTCGACGTGTCTCTGCAGTTCCCATAAATCTACGCATCTCTCCGGGCTAGTGCCGAAGATGCTGGTCGTAGTGTCTTGCGACATGTCCGAACATAGCTTCCGACTTAAAGTGCAACCCACGTGACCCGTGCATCTCTTCGCCATAGGCCATCGTCTCGACCGCGACTAAAACGCGATAGCTGCGTGCGGGGCAAACGCCCCGGTCACTTGTTCGGGACTGGGACGAACGTGTTAATCCCTGCAACTAACAACGAACTCGGGCGAGTCCATACCTAAGTCCGGGTCCACCAGAGACGCCCGTGAAGGCGTATCACTGGCGGAGGGCTTGGCCCGGATGCCCGCCGTACCCTGGTTTTACCGAGGAGCCCGTAGTCTCTCCTGAACTCCCTATCTGTCACTCACTGTAGCCACTCGAATGAGAACCTAATTTGTGGCTTTGACATGGAGATGTTTGCCAAGTTGATTCATGGCCAATTTGTAACAAGCTGTTCAATATATTGTTACCAGAACCCACTGATTGGATTGGTACAGGAACTTTTTCATATTTAAACAGAAATTTTTCTTGAATTTATGTAAGGGTAACGGGAGTATCTAACCTCAATTTGGGGATTTCGCGGTGTATTCCTTGATCAGCCACCGGCGAATCGTGGTCAATATACTATTATTTGTTTTCGTTATCTTATAACATTATGCTGTGTCTGTACTAAAGCTTAACACTGTAACTCCGAACTTACAATAAAGTGCTTCGTAGTGGGTAGCGGTCTTACATCAAAATACTTTTAAAGAACTCAGTACCTATGGCGAATTTCGTAGACACATAAAACTGTGTGGGTCGATAGAGCTCGAAAAATTATGTAAGATACCGTTAAAAACTCAAAATCGTAAAAAATAGAGTTACAGTGTTATGTTTCTCAGGTACGGAATGTTAATGCAACCATTAACTAACTGCAATATTTAGGCTTCATCATTAATTACGACAAGTTTGTGTTACAATCATGTCAAGTTTGTACAGTTCTAGGATTAAATTTTGATTCACGAAATATAAGTTTACCTTTAGAAAAACGTAAAAAATGTACCATTTAGTTAAAAAAATCATCAGGTTACCACGATGTACCATATAGGAGCACGTTCAATTGATTGGTCATCTCAGCCTGCCCAGCCACTAAATACGGTTGGTTATATATTAAACTATAGGAAATACAGAAATTTCTAAGTCTTCAAAAACATGTGACCGCCAGGATGGTTGGTTGCCTGTGGCGTCTGGCACTGAGTATATATTCAAGAAGTGCTACCTATTTGCTACTTTTTCTAAATAATTGCTACCTTTGATATATTTTAAGAATTTAAAAAATAATTGACCGGCCATTGTGATATCAAAATGGCTGGTGACCACTTTGTTCAGCATGAAGGGAGCAGATTTTCCAGAAGTATGTATTACCAATAACTGCTACCAATTTGCTACTTTCACAAATTAAGAGTATAAGCTTCTTATCTTCCTTACTTTCCAAAAATATAACTGATTGAAAATTTTATGAAGAAGTGTCTGGTTAAATTATAATAGCAAAAGTTTTTAGTGCTTTATCTTCATAATGTAAAGGGCAGGCGTTATACACTTAGATAATATAATTTTATCCCTAAAGCTCTGGTGGAAATTTTGCAACAATAACAGTCAAGATCTCTTTAAGACGTCAATGACATAAATAATAAAATTCTTAATGCAGGTATTTAACACGTTAACTGCCATACGAGTATACTCGTAGTATTTTTTTTTATATGGCTATTGCCACTATACAAAATGGTAGGTACGTGTATACTCGTAGTTGGCAGTGGACCCTAGTTCAAAATACGAGTTTACTCGTAGTTTGGCAATAAAATAGGATTTTTATTAGCTATTGCCAAACTACGAGTATAGTCGTAAATAATTCAAAACCTATTCTGGTTCCCGTGTCAAATAAAAACGGTAGGGTTTCAATGAAACCTAATGTAGTCAGAGATTATAATAACGGAATGTCCGGGATCGATCTTTCAGACCAAATGCTCTCGTACTACTCAGCTCTTAGAAAGACATTGTTTTGGTACAAAAAACTAGCGATCCACATTTTTGAAATTTTCATCCATAATGCATGCATGATCTACAACCAACAAGCCAACCTTCCTCCAGAAAACAAAATAGATGCTCTTTCGTTCAAAGATGAGGTTGTAAAATATCTTTTAGGCGAGAAATTCACAAAACACAGACTTCAGGAGCAGAAAAAGCAAGTACAATTACATTACTTAGAGCGTTTACCACCTACCCAAAAAAAACAAAAACCGACGAAGCCGTGTCGTGTCTGCACCAAAGAAAAAAAACGCAAAGAAACAGTTTACTATTGTCCGGTATGCCCTGAAAAACCTGCCTTATGCGTTGAAAATTGTTTTAAAATTTTTCACTCCTTTGTGACTTCACAGTGATGTAACTAATTTTTTTTGTATGAAACTTAATTTTCTGATTTAATTAATGTTTTATTTCAAATGCCAAAGAATTTAACCCCGCCTTCCTTACACGGCCACTGTTTAAAAATTCGTTAGAAATCGCATACAATCAACTACGAAAATACTCGTAGTTGGCGGTGCCGCCCAGATCATGTACTACGAGTATACTCGTAGGTTGGCAGGCAACGTGTTAATAAGTTCGTAGGGAACCGTGAGCAGCCATCTCCCTGCTTTATCTCTTTTATGGCCTAAAACAGACTTTGATGCCCACATAAAAAGATTAATTTAGTGGCGCATTTTGATTGAAACCCAGTGTACCAAAGTATAGCAATACTTGGAATCCTCAAGTCGCTCTCGCATTAGTCCCAACGTGGTTTCCTGCCACAGAACTTCCTCTTGAAAAACTTACGAAAAAACACGTTATTTTACTTGCACTTTGTACTGCACATCGTTTTATTATTATTATTTATTTGAATTTAAGAAAAGGGGGGTACAATATATTTAAATAAACATAGTCCTACAAAACTGTATATTACAGTTTGACTGCAGGATCAAAATGAGTCTCAATTAAGCAAAAAGTTACAAACTGACACTAATGTTGTTAAAAATACTTGAAACAATACGATTATTAACTATTCAACAATAATTTGTGAAATAATGCTCTTTCCACATTTTTTAAATTTACACTTTTTTCACATTTAGTTTCACATCTCTGGTAGTAGTCACATCTCTGGCCAGGACTGGTAGCTGTAAAGGTACTAACTGGGTGATAAATCTTTCACAGGTTTCTCATAGATGGCGCTACGACTAAAAAAAAAGTTGTTGAAAAACCAAATACAAAGACACGACCCAAGCACATAGAAAAATTCGTGAGGTCCGTTGGTTCGTTCCGTGGCTTAGTTGGCATAGCGTCTGGCACGGTGTGCAAGAAGACGTCGGTTCGAATCCGACCGGACCGAAGGAATTTTTTTCTGAGTATTCGATCTTTGTATTAATAATTATAACAAACTAGTGGAGTAATTTCACAAAAAAGAATTGAATATTAATTCAATGAAAATTTAATTAATACAGTGAATAGCGACATCTCTGGCCAGGACTGGTAGCTGTAAAGGTACTAACTGGGTGATAAATCTTTCATAGATTTCTCATAGATGGCGCTACGACTAAAAAAAGTCGTTGAAAAACCAAATACAAAGACACGACCCAAGCACATAGAAAAATTCGTGAGGTCCCTTGGTTCGTTCCGTGGCTTAGTTGGTATAGCGTCTGGCACGGTGTGCAAGAGGAATTTTTTTCTGAGTGTTCGATCTTTGTATTAATAATTATAACAAACTAGTCTAGTAATTTCACAAAAAAGAATTGAATATTAATGCAATGAAATTTAATTAACGCATTTTTTATTCTCTAAAAACCGTGCAATGTTGCCTAGCAGTGAAACTACTTGGTTAAATATTATATCTTCGAATGAAGCGACTCACATAATAGTGATCGAACTTCACTTTGAGAAATTCGTTTAATCATCTGTTATATGAAATAAAAATTGTTTAAAAAAATAATGTATCTATACTTGCAGCTGAAGCTTCAAAAGGAAGTGGACGATTTGCTGCAAATGTCGCTGCTTAGTTCCCATTCTTTGGATTTATCACTTAAAGAGCAGAAAGATTCAGTTCATTCGGAGGTATATGTTAACTTTTTATTAAAATTTGAATGAATTCCACGACATTTATGTATGACATTTTGTCATACTTTTTATACGATTACGGTTAAGTTTACTCATTAAAAGTAATCGTAGTCAAAATGTAAAAATGAAATGATTTTTCAGACACATCTTAACATGAATGTCGAAGGTCACATCGACTGTGCATCAGTAGTGGAAGAAAATAATCTCCGAGTCCCAGCTGTGATAAACTATGAACAACATGCACCAGTATTAAAATCAATACCGGTAGTGGAAGAAAAAGATACCCGAACGTCACTCATGAACGGAAAATACCGGAGTACGCCAGACGTGGACGTAAACAATGTACAAGTCGTGCAACACGCAGCCAGCGGAATGCCAGCGTATATCGAGTGTATGCAAAACGTGAATAAACGTGCCCGCAGTACGCCAGTGGTGCAAGAAACAAAACAATATGTACCAGTCCCAGGAGAAAGCCAACGATTTGTAAAATTTTTAGAAGACGAAGATCACCAAAAACCACTTGTGAACAACGAAGACCACCAAAAACAATTGAAGCAAAAAGAGCAGTCTTCTATCGTGCTTTCATCTGCAAAGGTAACTGTTACTTGATCCATAATTTTTATATAACTGACAAAAACTTCTAGCCTGAGTGTACTAGGTATGTCCAAAGGCTGCTTCCCACGGCCCGTGGTTTCACGCGCCGTGTGAAAAAGGGCCACCCAAGTGCACCCAATGCTCGCCCGTGACTCCCATGACGCAAGAGCGCGTGTCGCGGCGTGGATTTCGCGCGCGAGCTTTTGGCGCTTATTCGGTATTTGACATAGATGTGTGTCGATATAAAATAATTCGAACAGCACCTATGACCCGATAACCCGGTACTAGCTTTTAAATAACCCGATCATTTTAGAGTTTCATATGACCCATGAATATTCGACGCGCAATATTCGACTTTATCTTTATGATTTTAGAGAGTATTCAACAATTCGCAATATTATTGTTGTCTCGTTCACTCTCACGTGAAGTCCCCACTCACGACACGGTTCGCTTTCTCACTCTTCGTTTGGGTTGAACATTTGTTCGATAGAGCATTCGTTCGATAAAATCTTCGTTCGACCGAACAGACAAAAAAAAGTCATCAACCTGTATATGTAAAACACGTGGTCGGATCACTTTCCACTTGTACTTAAATGTGATTTTGGAATATTAATGTCAAAAAAGTTTTATCACGAGTAGCTTTCACCATGGACTAAGGATGCTGTTAGGCATTTGTGAAAACTATATATTTGTGAAAGCTGGTGCCCACGGATTTATTTATAACCTTAAGAAAAGTCAGGTCGTGGTCTTTGGGGTTAAGAATACGAAACCACTCGAGTTATCTCTGGCCGTACCACGACAGTACGTCGCATGCAATATGTGATAAACCTCCCCGCGGCATATTATGTTACTGCTTCCGTGGCCGAACGGTTACCATGCTGGGCTGCCACGTAAATGTCTCCGGTTCGATTCCCGGGCCGGGAGAAATATTTGTGCGGCCTACATTTATTTCTCCCGTGAGGTTCGGTGCAATTTGTTGTTGTCTATACGCGTGTCCATGGCACCCAGTCCCAGGTAATAAGATTTATACTTTTATCATTGAACTCGAATTTTATTTGATTCCCTTTCGATGGCGGCAATAAACTTACATTAATTGGATTTTTTTATTCCATTTCGTTTTTTTTTACCTCTGGCAACCTACTGGGATATTGAAAATTCCATTTGCTGCCAGTGGCAACAACAGGTCTTTTTGTCCCGTTTGTCACTACTTGGTAACATATGGGATTTTTTTCTCATTTGTCGCTGCTGGAAATCACCACTGGTAACAACTGAGACTTTTTTATCCCGTTTGTCACCACCTGGTAACATATGGGATTTTTTTCCCATTTGTCGCCAGTAAAAATCACCACTGGCAACAACTGTGATTTTTTTATCCCGTTGGTCACCACCTGGTAACATATGGGATTTTTTTCCCATTTGCCGCCAATAAAATTCACCACTGGAAACAACTGGGAATAAGCCAAAAAACAAATAACATATACAAAGTAACATATATAAAGTAACAATCGTGAAAACCTAAGAATTCGGTATTAATTATATTGGTTAAACAATGTTTTACAGGACTGGAAGTTGGTGTATGATTCGAAGAAGGTGACTTTTCCGAGAATATCCAAATTTTCCGACCATACCATTATGGTGAAGTGGCGCATACCGGAATGTATAGATGGAGTCAAGGGCTATGAGGTATAAAATACTAGATAGTTCTCGTACCTCGATGCGCTTGTAGCAGTATTTAATTAGCGCAAGGAGATTCAGATACCATAACTGCAACTCTAGGCTGCGGTTCCACCAGAGATGTGCGAGGTAGCTAGGCAGTGCGAGGATGCGTACTGAAACTGAAACAGAGTGTAGTATTAAATAAAACGTAATTCGTTTGTGATGGTTTATTTCTTCAGTCAGAGTACAAAAGTAAAAAGACGATACAAAAGATTCTGCGCTTATTAATACAAATGTCTTCCCGCCAAAACCGCCAAACATCATCGAGGAATAGCTGTTTTGGCGGTATTGGCTATGACTACCAATAATACCAAAAGATGACAACAGATGGCAGATTACAAGCGAAGCCAATAGTTACGATACAGTGTATGTCTATGGCACCAAGAAATATTAATTGGCAACACCGATATACATAAGTAAAAGGTCATCTGTAATTAAAATTTCTCAACAATATCAACATTAACTATAATCCTTGAATTTATTGTTTATACCCATTGACTTACAATTATATGGACGTCGGGTCCGCGCTAAAAAGTGTCCGCACTTGTAAGGCGCTAAAATCGTATACAGAGCGCGACACTCCGCTTTAGTCTTCATTTGTTCTACTGACAGCGCGATACTGCGATGATATTACAATTTAAATTTCGAATAGGTTGACTTGGGACATTTTTTTCGTGGTTTTTGTATTAGACCCGTCGTCCATATAATTGTAAGTCAATGTTTATACCAAATTCTATGTAAGTTTGTGAAAGTGATACATTTCAATAACCATATTTGTTCGAGTATGATACAATATACAACGTAGTATGCAAGATACGACCAGTCGTGATTGCAACATAACAGTAATCTTTCAGCAGAATTGTTTCAGCTGTGCGTGGGTGGCGTGCGGTGTGGTGGTATGAGTGGCGGTGATATTCCTCCCTTTCTCGCACATATTTCTCGTTGTATGTACAAATGCTTAGCTCCGCTAACCCGTTTCCACCAGACCTTATTTCTTGGCGGGGGGAAATCTTTATAGATACCCCTGAGCCCAGGGAGACTCAGGGGTTATGTGGGGATTCTCGCTCCAGACTGGAGGGCCTACCCCACTAAAAACCCCCCGGGCTTACTTCTCGCCTGTTGAGTCGGCGCCGTGGTATAGGTGAACATTCACCACGACGCCGCCCGGGTTTCCACCAGAATTGCGCTAAGCGACGCTAGGAAAATGGAGTAAATCTGTTGGTGGATTTTTGACTCGCACACCGCCGAGCTACGGCGCACATTTGGTGGAAACGCAGCCTTATTCAACAAATTCAAATTCAGAGTACTGATTGGTTTATATCTAGGTAATAGTGCCTCAAGGCCATCGAGTATGTAACCAGAAACAGAGACGAAATATCCATCCCTGGAAAGTCATCAGGCAAATGGGCCATAAATCACTTTTAAATATCAACTCTCGTTTGCACTGAAATCACAAATTAGAAAGCTGAAATAGTACAGCGCCAACAACTGACCTGTGTCGTCTATTTCTACTACGTCTCCTCATATTCCAAAAATATTCTGTATTTATTGTAATAAAGATAATATCTCTAACTATGGGGGGTTGCTCCAACAGCGAAACATCTAATTACGAAACAAACGGAATCACATTTCATCGGTAATTAAATATTATAATGTAATTTTAAAATTTTCGTCCATTATAGCAAAGTTCTAAACTGGTCGATTTGAAGTGAAACAATTGACGACACCCGTCAATTGTTTCGAATTCGGGCTAGCTAATCGGACCGCAGTTGCCACCACCGTAGTGATATGGCAGAATAGTTTTCAAACAAATTAAATGACATTTCGTCTCTATGTCTGGTTATATACTCGATGGTTAAGGCACTTACTGAGTGAACTTTCATATTGTGGAAGTTTACCTGTCGGAATTTTTAATCCTTTTATAATACGATTCCGTCTGATATTCAGAATTTTTTCTGAATCTGAATTGCAAGGTTTTAAAACTGTTGAAAGATACAAAACTAGGATGACAAAAATTCATGGTAGTGATCCATGTACCTCGTTGATACTTGAAAGGAGAGAAGGAAAACATCGTTATGAAATCTGTACATCAATAAGGTTCACAACCCTTGGAAAACGTGTAAAGTCTCCAACCTACATTTGACCAGTGTGACGCACTATGACCTAACCCCTCGCCTGAAAGGAGACCCGTACCCGTTTAACTTACAAATGGGTTGAATGAACTTTTGTTCACAGCTACTAGCGGATGGCAGAGCAATTGAAAAGATCTTTAACCCGACTCGCAACATGGCGGTGGTGACGTGCATGCCCCACACCCATTCTGACAAAATACAAGTGACGATCAAAACGCTGCTTTCAAAGCTGCACCCAGGCGCACAGCTTCCTTCAGTTACAACTGTATATTATCCCCGTACTAAATAGTTCTTACACGGGAAACATTGGTGAGGTTGTTATGAAATTAAATCATAGATTTTACACCTGTCCTTAATTGTTTTATTACAATACTATGACTACATAGATCGCAGGGGAATCCCTTGTGTCTGTATCATCGAGTATATAACCCGAAATAGAAACGAAATAAGTGCCATCCATCCCTAGAAACTCATGAGGCAAATGGGCCTTATATCACTTTTAAATATCACCTTCGTTGGCGCTGAAATCACAAATGAGAAAACTTAAATAGTACAGCGCCAACAACTGACCTGTGTACGTCTTCATATTATATTCCAAAAATATTCTTTATTTATTGTAATAAAGATTATAAGTATCTCTAACAATGAGGGCTGTACTATTCGGTGGTGTGGGAAAAACAATAAAACATCTAATTACAAAACAAACGGAATCACATTATACAGATATGTAATTTAATGTAATGTGATTTATGTAATTTTGCAATTTTCGTCCATTATAACAAACCTCAAGTTAAACTGGTCGTTGGAAGTGAAACAATTGATTACACTCGTCAATTGTTACGAATTCGGGCTGGCCAATCGGAGCGCAGTTGTCGCAGAAATGATTTGGCAGAATAGTTTTCAAACAAATGACATTTCGTCTCTAGTTTTGCTAATACACTCGATGATCTGTTTAAATGCATGTATGATATTATCCGCACAACATCGTAGCACGAACCCTGTATTCAGAATTCGCACTGAATACAAAAAATTACATAGTAAAAAAATAATTTCTGAATTTGTGCTGCACATGGGTAGCACCTTCCAATGCACACCATAGGAAATTAAAGTAGGGTGTCCTCTTAGAATAATAACTCATAGAAACCTAGCCCGCACACGCTAAGTGAGGGAAATTGAAGCGCTCCCAATGGGCCTACACGAGCGGGCGGGCCTTCAGTGCTCAAGGTCAACTTGCACCGCGAACAGCTCAAGAATTTTAGCTAAAAATGACGAAATGTGCGGTAAATGAGTGTACAAATACGTCAGACAAACATAAAATAGATACTAACATCACATTTTACAAGGAAGTAACGCGTTTCAACTTGTATTTTTATATAAGTATTCACTAAAACCGAAAATTAACCTACTACTAAAACTAGCCTACATGAATTTGATTTTTGCCTCACTTGTGACAGTTCGTTTGATATTAAACTATCATTCTATGCGTTATTATTCTAAGGGTGTCCTCATCTAATTTTGTGTTATGCCGCGTTTTCACATTCGTCCGATAGGCGATGCGAATAGCGATGCGATGCACGTCACGCATGTGTAAACGGTCACTTCGCCATTCGCGTCGCGACTCGCATCGCGCGAAGTTAGGTACGAGTGGCGTCGCGAAGTTAGATACGAGTAATCTGTTCTTCTAATCTGTTATCTATAATTCTATTATAGAATCCTAATAAATAAATATTGATACAATATTATATTTTTCATTAATTCATTATCTAGACTAATATTGAATATTTAAAAAATATATTAAAAGCACTTTAAATGTTAAGATGTCATATTTTGGACAGGTAACTTTAAATAAAGTAAACAAAGTATTTGAAATTGCTTGTCCAAGTTTATCATTACCAAGGTGATAATTAGGTGTATTCACTACGTAATATTTATCGGCAATACAAATAAAAAATTCGGGATCCCTGGTCTAGCTCACGAAGTTATGACGTCTTATTATATTGGTATAATAAATCTGTATTATATATTACTCTGCACTAAAGAAACACACAGCAGTCTCAGACATAAGTTTTGTTACTTACTTCGTTTCATCTTTCCAAAAACGAAAGAAACTCCTTTTCTTTACCCGTTTAGATGATTATAAACAGCCGTACACAGCACAATTCACGACCATTATAAATAGTAACGTAAAATGATGTTATTTAATAACCTACAAATTTCGTAATTAATAAATGAAAACTATTCAAATATCAAAGCCGTCTTGGCTCGCCGACAGCCTTGTTCTCGTTCAGTCAATGTGACCATCAATGTGCGGGGCATGGTGCGGCATCTAAAGCTAGGGAGGGGCGGAGAGTGTCCGTTCTCGTTATTTATTTATTGTCTGGTTTACGCATGCGTGTCGTGCATCGCATCGCTATTCGCATCGCCTGTCGCACGAATGTGTGAACGCGTTTCAACCACTCGACACGAACGTTTCGTCGATTGTTTCGACGAAACATTCGAGTATAGCCAGCACGATAGTGTAAACGCGGTGTTAGAACATACTTTTGTGTAAAAAAACAACTTTTTGTTTTGTTTTTTTAAATGTAAAAATAATGATATCTTGTTTTAATGCCTAAATAGTATTTGTGCCGTGTTACTTTTTTTTGTACTATTATTTATGCCACTCGTCCATTACAATCTCTGAAACATATTTTTCATACTCTTCGACAGCCTCTTCAGGTGATGAAAATCGTTGACCGCGTAACTGGTTCATATTTTTTGGAAATAAATAAAAGTCACAAGGTGCCAGGTCGGGACTGTACGCAGGATGCCTCATAAGATCATCTTTGTTCACCTTCAAAAATTATATAATAATTTGTCTGTCTGGCCGTGTGAGAACTGGCATTATCGTGGTGCAAGATGATACGGCGTTTACGGATATTTTTACGGAGTTCGTCAATAACTTCCGGCAAACAAATGGTCGTGTACCAATCACTATTCTCGGTACAATAATTCTCCACAGCAACAGTAGCCACGTGTCCAGTTTTATTCAAAAAAGAAGCAAACATGCGCTTAGAAGCACTTTGCACGCGCGCCATTTTGATTGGTTTCGGCTCATCTCGAAAGATCCATGCGCTCGATTGCTGCTTTGTTTTTGGATCGTAATTGTACATCCATGTTTCGTCACCTGTTACTATGTCACACACCAAATTTGACTCTCCTTCGTTGAATCTGGTAAGCATGGCATAGCACTAAGAGACGCGATCCGTTTTTTGAGCCTCAGTCAAATTGTGTGGGATCCACCGAGAGCAAAGCTGTTTCACACCCAAATGTTTGTGTAGTATTGATTGTATTTGACTCATGCCTATGCCTAAAGATGCGCGAATCTCATGGTATGTCACATGCCTGTCTGTTTTGATCATACGGCGCACAGCATCGATGTTTTTGTTGTTCACAGCAGTGGACGGGCAACCATCACGAAATTCGTCACAGAGATTCACACGACCGCGTTTGAATTCTGCAAACCAGCTGTAAATAGTCGCCTTGCACGGTGCTTCATCGCTAAAAGGTGTTGAAGCCGAGCGAAGCTCCGTTGAGCTGTTAAATTACACTTAAAGTCGTAGAAAATCATACTATGAAAATTTTCACGAGTTAAATCCATGGTCATGTAGACAACTAATTTCTAAAATGACGCCACAATGTAAAATCAAGTGACTGAAAGATGAAACAAGATGTACTCTACAGCCAAAGAATTTCATTTTCAAATGTTGTAATAACTTTTTAAATATTGTTTATGTAAGTGGCCAGTTCCGTAAACTTATAGTGCGCCCTATATAAATGTGGCAGTTGGTAAAAATAACAGAAAATGACCAAAAAATAAAGTTGGCGTAATGTTCATTGGAGGTATAGTTTTATGCTATGGTAGTTTTAGAATGGTCGATTCTCCCGAGAAAGAGCACGTAGACATAAAACTAAGTGCAAGTGTAAAGTGTAATTTTCGAAATTTCTAAATCGATTCTGGTGTAGATGTTCGGAGTAGTGCTTGTGGATTAATTACTTTCGTTACTCTGGTTCTTAATTCCCTACTTCGAGGCTAGATATTTAATAGAATTATATGGCACACAAAAAAAGGAAATAAATAGTGACACGCTAAACGTCTTTTTTATGATACAAAGTGAGCTTTAAGTTCTGAGTGACACTGCAACTGTTATGGACAGGCGTGTCGCTTACCATCAGGCGCACAACTTGTTCGTCCCGTCACTCGGTATTATAAAAAAAACTTTAAATCGCTAAGATCTGGGAGGTTCCCCACAAAGCCGACTTACTATGTAGAAAAGTATCACCTCCACCCCGCATTATATTACCCGTTTTTCCTGTTATACCTGCTTATACCTACATCACAGTTTAAATGATATTTTATTTTAGGCACAATGACTCATTCTACTTAATGATTTGTTCGGATATAACTTAGAAAAACACAAATTAGTTTACACTACCACTTATAACACACGTGCGTAGACAATACACGATTCGTATATCAGACTACGCATCAAGAATCAAGTTCAGTTTCGAAAACAACATACTCGAAGTTGCACGTTAGTTTTGCGCACAGCGATGCGCAGTGTGATTATCAATTATTAAAATATAATTAAGAATATTCAACAAGTGTAAGTGAACAAAATGAAGAAGTTGATCTATTTGCTTTATTTTTATTGGGCCAATGTTTGGAGTCCATCAGGTTTGTAATTTCTGTTTTGTTTTTCCTTATATTTTGCATTGGCTTGTGTGCGTGTGGGAATTTAAGTGATCTCCGCCGCGTCTAAGATTTACTATCGACTCCAGTTTATTTCATTGTTATATTGTTTTTGATAACAGAGGAGTTCGTTCAGGGAAGTATTGCCACCTTACCTATTTTTGCCGCCAAGCAGTAACGTCAGCATTACCGTGTTCCGGTTTTGGAGGGTAAGGGTGCTGGTGAAATTACAGGCACATGGGACTTGTCAACTTATGTCTCAGGGTGACAGGCGCAGCGGCAGTGCCCCTAAGATTTAAAGCTCTGAGTTGCACTGCAATTGTAGGTAGGCGTGTCGCTTACCACCAGGTGCACGACTTGCTCGTGTGGTTACTACGTATTATATAAAAAAAAATCAATTCATCTGCAGACAAAATTTAATTGATTTTTTTCTACTATTATGCTATTTACACAGATATATAATACTACTAGTATAGATACTCAACAAACAAAGAAATCTCGCACTCATAACTCCGCTTATTTAGACGTTTATTTTGCTGTTTAACGCTGATCAATAAATGGTACATGGCAAAGTTGACATTTGATGCGATTGTAATAATATTCGAAAAGGCCAATAGATGGCAGCTGTTACATTTTTGTCAAGGTTATTGCTCTTGATTAGCCGTTGATTAGTATTATATTAAAATAAACTACAGAAGCCTTATACTGACTTAAGTTGAGTGGTGCCGTGGATTTGTTATGTGATAAAAGTTCAGAGGAAATTGTTTTTTATAATGGTATGGTTAAAAAAGCATGAAGTTAAGCCATAATAAAAGAAAACTGAGTTACTTGGACACAAACTATTTTTTGTGAAAGATGCCCTCTATCCTTGACATTGGGAACTTTTGTCAGTTCAAGAAGGAATTATCTACTTTATTTTAAGTATTAAAGTAGTTAATTTCTTATTGCAAATCGATCGAATTAGTACATTTGATATTAGGTGAATTAACTTATTGTGGACCTATCTATACATAGGTAGGTACTGAAAATCTTTTTTGGCGGCTAGATGTCGCTTCTTCTTCTTCTTAGGGTTCCTTCTTCTATCGGAGGTTGGACAACGTCATGGCACTCCTGGTTTTAGAGGCTGCCGCTCAAAAGAGCAAGGTGGTGCTGCAGCCGAATCTTTCCTCAAATTTTTCAACCAGGAGTGCCGCCTTCTACAAATACTTCGTTTTCCAGCGATTGAAATGTCGCTTATCGTTAATAAACTGACAGTTACAGTACCGGCACCACGGAAGAAAGTATGTGGTCTGTGACCGGCACGCTATGATAGCCGTTTTGACAGATTACAATAGTGAGGTCAAATCTTAATTAATTGTCGAAGAAAATATAATCAAATGCGAGTCGCATTTATAACTTTTTAAATTTATAAGTACCTAGTATTGCAAGGGGTAGCTGATTAAAAAGTTTTAATAAGACGAAAATGAAAATATTTAGGTACATAATAATAGGGGTTAAAGTATGAAATTGCCGATTTGTACTGAAAATCT
>NW_020653850.1:20949001-20968667 GCF_003589595.1 Hyposmocoma kahamanoa | reverse complement strand
TGAAAACATCGTTGATTTTTCTAATTAAAACAAAGTAATTATATAAAAAATAAATGAACACCGATATAAGTTTAATTCATTTTATAATGTAAAGTCTTTAGATAGATGATGATGAATGACTACGACTGCAATAAAAATAAATTTTTAAATATTATATTAGTGTTTTTTTCGAATGTCCAAAAAGTATCCGATTTTTGGTATTTCTCCCGTACCCAGGCCGTGAGAAATATTTGTATGGCCTACATTTATTCCTCTCGTGAGTTTGGGTGTAATTTGTGGTTGTCTATGTGTGCGTCAATGGCCCTTGGTACCCGCGATACATGGTTTCCTTAGTGCGGGACTAAGAGTGTGTGCGTTATTATTGTTGTTAATAAACAACCTTTAATAATTTTAATGAACAAAAAAAAAATGTAACCTTTTAATTAATTTGCCTTTACTTTCGTACAAAAATAAAAATATTCAAATAGATCGTTTCAAACGGTGATAACTGCGTGCCGGTGACTAAAAGAACAGGTTTTAACTACCAATTACATATCTAATAATCTCTGTTTGTGGAATTACATCTATGTACCAAGTTTTATTGATATCGGTTACAGGAAAGTGCGCGAAACAATTCGAATTCGAATTCATCTCCTAGTTTGCCACCTTTAGAGGTGGAATATTTTGTTCAAATTTAAATGGGACCAATATTGAGATACCCTCCGTCCACCAAAAAAAGAATCATCGAAATCGGTTCACAAATGCCGTTGTCGCGTAACATAATATGTAAAAAAAAATACAGTCTAATTGAGAACCTCCTTTTTCCAGTTATAAAGTATCAGACAGCACAAAAAACTTAAGTTTATTTGTGAATGTCTTGAAAAGTCATGGAAAAGTTGTTGTTTGTGATTTAGTAATATAGTCATGGGAGGTTATTAGTAGATATTCTACCTACAATAGCTCTGTATATGGAAAAAGATAAACTTGATATGTATTATATAATTATTATATACATAAGTACAAAGTTCTAATTGTCCAACATCCATTTTTTTAATTATTCCAGATTAATTTCGATGATTGCTTTTCGAACCATAACGGAAAGGAAAATCCGTTATGCGCAGAAGACATGAGCATGGATGAATATTTGAAAATATATTCATTAAGAAACCATACTGATTACTGCCTCTCTTACGTTTTTACTTACAGAGATTTCAAAGGCGTTCTTGGTAAGTGTATAATGTAGAGTATAATTATACCGACCGACTTCTGATTTAGCTACTTGTAAAACATCTAACTACCAACTATTTTGTCAGTATATTACATACAGCATATTTTTCCATAATAGGTATGAACGCTCTGTAAGGGCGGTATTGGTGTTTGGCGATAGCAAAAAACGTACACTTTGTCACACAGGACGATGTAACTCATATTTTTTTACTTTTACCTTTTCTGCAAGAAACAGCGATATTGTTGGGCAATTCATGAAGTTTTGACAAAGCTAGCGTGTATACAGGCAAAGAAGCGTCTCTAAAACTTATAACTAAAGTTGTCTTCTGTACGTTTGCTATTCTCAAAGCGTCAGGCGCATAAAAACGTGACCCAATGTACTTACGGCACACGAACCAGACAATGAAACAAACACGATATGATAGCAACTGAAGGTTTTCAGTAGCTGTTCATGAATGAGAGAGACGTTAGATTAAATGCTATTCTATAATATTCCTGTCAATGTTCTTTTTTTTCCAGGCAAGGCGTATGCCACGGAGATTGATGGAAGTCCAAGTTCAGCTTGTGTGATATATTGGTTCTACAATAGGGGCGATCTTACCACAGATTATACAAAAAAATCGCTGAACGTTGGCGTCATTACATTTTTAAATAAAGACGCTGAAGTTCCTTCAGACGTTAGCAAGTTAGTTTTTACTCGAGAATTAGGAAGAAGTTTCGGCGCTGAGGTTAGTATGTGCGACAGTTCAATTTTTATTGAATTGATATTCAATTATTTTTTGTGAAATTACTCCACTAGTTTGTTATAATTATTAATACAAAGACTGAACACTTAGACAAAAATTCTTCGATCCGGCCGGATTCGAACCGTCGTCTTCTAGCAAACCGTGGCAGACGCTATGCCAACTAAGCTACGGAACGAACCATCGGACCTCACGAATTTTTCTATATGCTTGTCATTGCTTGTTGTTAGATCTTTATATTTGGTTTTCAACGACTTTTTAGCCAGTTAGTTTAGGCGACTTTCAGACACATGTCAGAACACCTTTAATGTTAACCTCACGTAAATCTATTATATAAGAATTTCTACCTATCGACAGTGCTCAGTAATGCTGAGTGAATGATCTATCTAACGTCCTTTACACATACATTTTTGGTCATATTTTCTGTCAGTTTTCGGTATAGAACACTGGGATAATTATTAACAGAGTGTTTCCTAATGAACAGATCCGATATAAAGATCTGTTTAGATATGAGCGTTATTCGCTACTGTTGTCGCGAATAAAAAAACCGACCTCAAATCGTGGAATTACATCTATAAAATAAAATCGACTTTTCGTAAATTGTATTTTCGCACCTTCAATAATAAATCTTTTTGAAGATGTTAAAACTTATTTATACGTATCTAAGACTAATAGATTTCTTCACATATCTAAATTATCCATAAATTGTACAATTATACCTATTTAGCGAGATAGCGCTATTTGATTATAATGAAAGCCGCCAAATCTATTAGTAATTTAAGGAGAAATTGAGACATAAAAATACTTCTTTGTGGTTTTTGAATGTTTTAAGTTAGATAGCGCTATTTCTATTATACCATTAGATGCGAAATTATTATAGCTATTGAATGGTGTAAAAAAAACTAAAAAAGCGTACCTCAGAGATAGCCCCTTTCGGCTTAGCAGGGCAGAATTGATTTCCGGATACCCGCTTAGGTGTGTTGTGTATAGTGAAAATACCGCGTATCCGCTCTCTGATTCTGAATCTGATTTCGCTACGCATAGTGGTAGATATGTCATAATTGAAATTTGGCGTTACTTTGTTTTCAGTAAAAAGAAATTACCATGAAAATCATTCAAGTAAAGTAAAAATAAATTCAAGTTGTTTTTACTACTTGTTACAGGTGAGTGAAAAACCTTGTAAGAAAGGAGATGAAGGGATCGACCTATTGTCTCCAATGGCTACAATTGATTATCGGCAAAATCAGTTCTTCTCACCGTGTAGTATCAAAAACATTACTTTTGTTCTTTATAATTTGCAATTGAACAGAAAGTACAACTGCCTTTTGCCACCGTCTGAAGCATTTTGTGGCAATAATATCGTCGAGCCCGGCGAAGAATGTGACTGCGGTATACTTTCTTTGTTTATACCTTTAAAATTAATGGCAATATTTGTTCTTTATTTTTATCATTATTTTCTCTATTTATTATTTTCTCAGTCTTCACAAAGGATTTTCTTCTAATACTTCCGTTCACTACCTTGTAATAAGACCATAACGAGGCTTTAATAGTAGATTGCACAACAAGTGCATAAAACGCGTCACTTTACCCGAGACGAGTATATCCATCCGAGCCGCAGGCGATGGTGGATACTTAAGTCGAGGGGTTTTATGAACGAATTTTTTACTCTGCTTTTCACTTCGATTGCGAGGAAATTTAACAGCAATTTTACAAAGAAACGATTATTTAATTAAAATTTAATGTAAAATTACAACAATTAGACATATAACACGGATTTAAAAAAAAAGTATAACTTTATTTTATGAAGTTCTAGTGTGGTGTGGATGCTCAAGTGCATAAAACTGCAGCCAGCATAAATACGAACTTGAAGAGCATGAGAAGTGAAAAATGTATTTATTTCATAACCACAGGGTTAAATGACACCGAGTGTAAAGAACAATGCTGCTATCCCCGAGAAATCATCGCTGAAGACCTTGACAAGAATGTCACTGCAAAGGGATGCACAAGGAGAGCAAATACACAATGCAGGTAATCTCCTCTAACAGATCAGCACAGAGTACTAAAAAAACCGACCTCATAAGTCATTCTTCCCCAAGTTTGTCACCCTTAGAGGTGGAGTATTCTTTAAATTTAAATGGGACCATTACTGAAAATCGGTTCGCTTGCTGACATATAAAAGTATAATGCAATTAAATGTAAAATAATGTAATGAAGTAGCCCGTGGGCGTATTTTAAAACATTACGACCGACTTTGCTTGCATATCAAGAACAGTGTCTTGATATGCAAGCAAAGTCGGTTACGAGCAAGTGTGATGAAAAAGAAATGTCGTAATTATTAATACGAAGATCGAACACTCAGAAAAAATTCCTTCGATCCGGCCGCATTCGAACGAAGCTTCATACTACTACTCGATCAAATGAAAGACGCATGATGCGAATGAAGCTTCATACTACTACTCAACCAAATTAAAAGATGCATGGTGCGAATGAAGCTTCATACTACTACTCAACCAAATTAAAAGATGCATGGTGCGAATGAAGCTTCATAATAATACTCGACCAAATTAAAAGGCGCATGGTGCGAATGAAGTTTCATACTACTACTCAACTAAATTAAAAGACGCATGGTGCGAATGAAGCTTCATACTAATACTCGACCAAATTAAAAGACGCATGGTGCGAATGAAGCTTCATACTACTACTCGACCAAAATAAAAAACGCATGGTGCGAATGAAGCTTCATACTACTACTCGACCAAAATAAAAAATGCATGATGCGAATGAAGCTTCACACTTGACATTGTCTTTTAATAGGCCGAGTATTACTTATTTGGCAGTAATTGTTTCGGACAGATGCCGGAGACAGAACAAGAGTAGACCCCCAGACGTGTGTGGGGTGCGAACCTAACATTTCTATAAGTTTTTCCAACTTCCAGTAGTTTGTTGGCTATGAAATTTAAATCCCATTGACGGTGACCCTTTTGTGACCCTTCTGTAATGATTTCATTAGGATTCAATTACAAAGAGCCGTTATGTGACACAGGTCAAATTTCACATTCTAGCCCTTCAGAAGGACCATGCTGCGACGTGCACACTTGCCAGCTCTATCCCGAAGCTCAAAAGGAGTCGTGTCGCAGGCCGACGGAGTGCAGCTACGAGTCATTCTGCTCCGGACGCTCAGCCAAGTGTCCCGAACCTCGACTTGTGGCTAATGTGACCAACTGCGCATGCGATGAATTCCTCAATTGCCAACCGCTAAAGCCAAATAGCAGTAGTTCACTTATTCCTAGACTTTTGTGGATATGTATACTTTTTTATTGCCATTTGAGCATAACACTTTAAAATATTGTTTCTGCTTCTATAAAAACTATTTACATGTCACGACACAAATTGACTATATGCGTTTGTCGCTGTTTCGTCTGTAGTTGTATTTAAATTTGAAGATTTGTTAACCCGGTCATGGACAGTAAGGGCGCGCTCCCATTATGTCGTAGCGTTTTATTTATCATTGGACGATTGTCGCGTCTAGCCTGTTCCCATATCACGACTATCTGTCGTGACTGTGTCGTGGACGTTTATTTTATCGTTGTACGACTGTCGTGTCTAGCTGTTACCACTAGCTCGTGACGACAATTTATCAGTTGACGGCAGCTGCCTTGTCGTTTACACGACAGAGTCGTTTGAAGCTGCGATTATCTGCAGTCACATTTTTAAAGTGGCGTTGTATTTACAGTCGGACGACTGTCGTTCTGGTCATCGTAACGTCAAAAAGTTGTGGAACACTAATGTTAACAAGTTCATTTAAATATACAAGACACGACACATTAAACTGCACGACTGTCTGTCGTCACGACATGATGGGAAAGAAGAAACAACTTTTTGTATCTATTCAAACATTTTAAGCGGTACGGAGTAGAGATGGAAAAAACTGCTAATTTTTTTAAACGTTTAAACGTAACTTTAACCAAGAAAAAGAAAAGCAAGAGTAGACCACTAAAGGTTTTAAGTTAAGTAACTTTATTTCTAAAACACGAGTTTTATTTTTGTTTATAAAATTATTATTCACATTGCCGAATTAATTTCTTTAGGAAACAAATGGCGGGACTTGAAATTTAGGCACGTTGTATAAAAACTGTTATTATAAGACTATTACATTTATTTATACTATTTCTGTTTTTGTAATCTTGTGTAGCACAATGTTCATCATGCCGTGTATCGTAGATTCTGTGAAAGTGTGAGTCGGTGTTAACCCACAGTTTAATCTGTGGTCGGTGTTCATAAAATAAAATGTTTAAATTAATTGTTCGTATCTATTCACCACATATTACCTGCCGCAGTTAGTTGAAAAGGCGCATGTGGCATTAAAAAAAAATGTTATGTATACTGCCGTGATTATTAAAAAACGGCCGATCTATCACTGTTTCTTTTTTCCTAGGTGGATAAGGTATGAAGTTACCGCTAGAGAAAAGTAGATATTTTATTTTTCTTTATAACCTTTATAAACATTACTTTTTCGGTTTTGAGTTTTTACAAGCGCCCTTTCAACTAACGGCAACCTTTCAAACAACTAAATATAACATACTTTGACCTTGGACTATGAAAACCAAAGTACATGACATGTTATATTGACATATTTAAATCAGACGCTACAATTATGTATATGATGCATTTAGACGATGAAAACATAAACATTTTATTGTCTTTGTTTAACTACTGCGTGCCGTCGTAAGCCAAAAGAGATAGCACTACAATGATTTATGTCAAACACGGGAATCGAAAATACGTAACGTCATCTTAAATGCCAACTGTCCTCATTTTACCATTTTTGGAGTACCCTTTGACATCCGTATCCGGTTGTTAAAGGGAAGTACATCAAATGTCAAAACCAATGTTTGGCCGAATGTTTTATTGAATTATTCGCAAGAATTGTAATAAAATGGACAAAAATATTGACAGTTAGAACAATTACGTATTGATAAAAATGCGTCGGTGCAACATTAAGGAGTGCGGCAGTTGAAAAAGCGGAAATCAACCGAATGTTACATTACACCTGTGTTATTTTTCTGCCTATAAATCATACAATAGACGAAATATCTCATGTAATTAGACTCATTTAAGTAGTTTATTCATGTCTTGCCGAATTTTGCTTTGGTTACTTTAGATTAGATTTATTTAGATTAGATTGCCTGTTTGTTAATAGTATATTTTGATGATTGTTAGCGATTATTTTGAGAGATAGTGTTGTTCATGTAAGCTGACATATTATCGATATTCTGTTATTGAAACAATTCACTACGAGGTTTTTATTATTTCACTATTACTATTTTATTATTTTTAAAGTTTACCTACAAATGAAAACAGAAAGAAAGAATGATAGGAAATTATAGGACTGTCGAACATAAACATTGGATCAAATACCATCTTCGTTTGTTCGCTACACTCAAATTTAAACAGAACTTTGAATGTAACAAGATTACATGATAATGCAATTCCATCGTTACATTTATTGGTAAATAAGTTTACATTTAATTTTGATTAAAACGGCTCATTACTTGCGTAGTAATAATAGCCTAGTATTAATCATACTTTGATTACAGTAAACTACACAAATTTACAAACATAAAACACAGTAACAACAGTCGATATTGACTTCTGTATGATTATGGTACAACACTAAATCCGCCATTTATGGTGGACATTTTTGGTTTAGGTAGGGACGTTTGTTCCGTAGATAAGGCAGCTCCTTTCCTTTATTTTTGTCCATCCTGTAAGGGTCGTATTCCAAAACTCTACTCAATACTCAAGTCAAGACTTGAGTATTGCAGTGAGCACTGAAAATCACACTCAAGTCCTTGCCATTATGGTAGTATTTCCAGTGCTTGAAATCATACTCAAGTCTGCTCAAGTCAGGATTTGAGTATGATTCAAAGCGCTAGAAATCATACTCAAGTTCTTGCCATTAGGGTCGTATTTCCAGTGCTTGAAATCATACTCAAGTCTGCTCAAATCCTAACTCAGACTTGAGTATTGCAGTGAGTTCCAGTGCCACTCAGTGTTTTTAATTGCAAAGATCTGAGGGATACTGCCACTGCCCCTGTCACCCTCAGACATAATTTCATCAGCACCCTTACCTTTAAAATCGGAACGCAACATGCTCACACTACCGCTTGGCGGTAGAAATATTGTGCTGTGATTGAGGTGTTAAATTTCGCCGATTAATTACTCGCTAAGAATATCTATATAATCGAATACTGATACAACTGACCTATTGCAACGTTAATTAATTAGCTATCAATTTAATTAAATTTTTATTGAGTATCAGAATATTTCACCACCTTGGTATATTTTGTGAAATTACTCCACTAGCTTGTTACAATTTTAATACAAAGATCGAACACTTAGAAAAAAATACTTCGATCCGGCCGGATTCGGACCGAGCGACGTCTCCTAGCAAACCGTGGCAGACGCTATGCTAACTAAGCCACGGAACGAACCAGCGGACTACACGAAATTTTCATCGAATGTGCTTTGTTGTCGGATCTTTGTATGACGACTTGTTAGCCGTAGCGCCATCTATGAGAAATCTATGACAGTATTTCGTCATCCAGTTAATACAATTTAATTTTGTCGACATTTGCTTGTTTACAATTTGTTAAATTCATTTGCTCAAAGCTGCCGTTACCGACGCTAAATGGGAAGTAAATGGCGAAGTAAATGGGGTATTCTGCCGTGCGCTAACTAAAAAGCGGGTAAGTGATAAAATAATTTTTGAGCTATCATGAAAAACCATAACCTAGTTACAGAATATTGAGATTGTTTAATGATATTTCATCTGTGCATCGTTAAGGTAGGTAAGTTCCGAGAAGTCGGACACGTTAACTAATTTTAACTTTTTTTAAAGAGAATTTTGGTCTCTATCTTATGCTATTTAAAACGGATATTTGACCATTTGTCACTTAGCCACGTTTTAATTAGTGGACCTGCAATATTGCCGAATATTGCCAGGGCTCCGTCATGCGTTTAAGGTTACGCAATAGGTGTCTACCACTGAGTGTGTCGACGTTGGTACAAGGCTCAAAGGGCACGCACATCTGAATGGTATACGGCGGATATCGTAAAAAAAATCACTGCAATGTCGACATCGCGTAATTATTGTTCAGTGGATGGGTGAAGAAGTAGGAAAACTGACAATAAATTAAATTTTGTTTCATTACCGAAAGACGAAGAAAGGTAAGTTAATCTTTTGTTTTTACTATAATCGCTTTATTTTCGAATCTATGTGCTACCAATTCCTAAGAATTTAACTTAGTAAGTTGTGATCAACGAATTATCCCACTGGCGCCCTCTGCTTCGATGTGGCTAAGGCCTTCTATAAAGTCTAGTACAACGATTTACTTTATACAAGCTGTACAATCTCGGTTTGCCTAATCGTGTCGTGCACATCATTCTTGAGACTCTTGTTGAATCGCTCTTTCCGCTATCAAGTCGAAGGCGCACTCTCCTCCCCTCACCCCATAAGAGCCGGAGTTCCGGAAGGCTCTGCCCTCTCGCCCCTCCTATTCTCCCTGATGTCAATAATCAATTTGAATAGGCTAATAACGTAGGTATTATGAGTTTTGTATGAGAGAGAAATTGTATCTGTTACGTAGTAACTATTAAATAATCTATGCTAATACTTCCAAACATCATTTATAGTTAAAAACATAACTGCAGTAGCCAGGCTATTGATTTTAGACTAGAATCATATGATCCAAACTTTCGATTCGATGTTGCAGGCTGATTATTTGAAAAGTGTATCCGCAGTTACCTGCTGATGAATTTGTCAAGGACATAAATGCTGGTACAAAATTGTCGACCTTCACGAGAGACCCGTCAGAAATTTATCAAATCCCTGCTAGGCCAATATAAAATGTATTCCACATTTTGATACATAAAATTTACCCATGTTACAAATTACGTTGACCCAACAGAGATGGCCATGGGCTTAAGTAAATATTTGTAACTTGATCCATTGCTTCCTTCTTTTCATTTTGATAAGGAAACGTTCTAATTTTAACTGCCTCCGTGGCCGAACGGTTACCATGCCGGACTGCCACGCAGAGGTCCCAGGTTCGATTCCCGGGCCGGGAGAAATGTTTGTATGGCTTACATTTATTTCTCTCGTGAGTTTGGGTGTAATTTGTGGTTGTCTATGTGTGTGTCCATGGCACCCGCGACACAGGGTTTCCCTAGTGCGGGGCTATGTTGAGTGTGTGCGTTATTTATTTATTTATTTATAATACAACGATATCTATTGTTCTATTGTTTTATTTTGGCATACAATTGCACCATTTTTTATTAAAAGATATTTGTTAACAGAGACATAATTTTCGTTTTTTTTTAAGTAAAATTATTTTTTATGGTCCCATTGGTGCTGTTGCATCAGTAACCATTCATCATCTATACACCATGAGAAATCAATAATCGCACATAGATATCGTTGTGAAAAATAGTCAGGGCGTCGTCATTAAAAATTCCATTCCAATTGCTCTTTTGCAATTGTGATGCAATTGGAATGCAACTTTTGTGTTTACACTTTCAAGGATGTAACGGCAAGGTACTAAACTCACAAAAATGTAAGGGCTAGAATTTTATAAAAAATTTGGACTGCAGTGACATAATTAATTGATCAGTTCGCGGTTTCTTGCACAAATGACAAGGCAGAACAGAATAGAACCGTCCAATTAACAGCAAACGTAAATGACACTGCTAATGTCAATTTCATTCTTGAAAAAATGTTTTGTTGTGGACCTGTTGTTATTTCTGTGTAATTTAGAAAAAAACATCAACAGAAATATAATGGAGGATCTAAAATATTGTAAACTATGTTTAATTACCGACGTTAAAATGTACAGTATCCCCGTAAGCTCTATAAATAAAGCCTATTCACAGCTTCTTCAAATGCCTGTAAGTACATTTTTTGTTTACTGTTATTTTTATGTATTACAACCAGAAATTTTCAAAGAAATTAATGATAAATCGTATGGGTAATTTCTGGATGGTTATTGTAAAACCGCGAAATTCCAAAGAAACTGCTTATTATTGAAGACTCTCGGTCTCATTGAAATAATGAAATGTTGTAGTCTGTCTTTTTTGAAGACGAAGTAAAATTACATTTTTAGAGTTGCCAGGGCAGAGATTTCACTATCTATATTGAATTAAAATTAAAAACTTTAAAATATATTATCTCCTCTTCGTATTTTTAATACACATAGGTTGTTTCAGAGATGGGCAGCAGGTTGAAATCCAATCACCTGCCCGGATTTTATCCATTTCTGTCTAAAGTTATGGGCGGCAACGCAAATCTTTGACGTGGATGCAAATCTTCTAGCCTATTGTCACATGAGAATAGGTGCATGTTTTTTTTGACATAAATATTTATTTCTAATATTTAATATATCTGATATATATACATATATGTATATACATAGATAAGAAGTCAGAGTGAGTACTTTTTCTTAGAAAAAACAAAAGTCATGAATTTTAGGTTGAGAAAAATAGCTATTATGGTAAGATAGTACATGTAGAGTACAAAGGGACACACATCGGAGACACAAATGGGCCATTCAAAAGTGACGGGTGGGACATTTTGACTCCTTTTTTCTTGAACTTTATTTAATTTCTCCCTAACCATTGGTTAATTAGACTTAATGAAAATATCATGAAGCCAGATATGCAATTCAACTGCGACTATTTATTTACATAAATTTATGACATTATTTATACTCAAAACGTTTACTTTTCTAAGTGTGACGGGTGGGACACTCTTGACACCCGCCTGTTTGAGTTGATGGCTTCTTTGCCAAGATCAAGACAAACTATTAATATTTAGTTCAGCATGTTTTTCATATGAGATAACTTGAATGTTAAAGGTCTAATTTATATATACACTTAATTAATCACTTTGATAAATTTTAAGGAAATTAATATGGGACATGATTTTGTGACGAGTGGAACGAGTTACAGTTGAATACACAGAATTAATAAAATTACATTGTTTAATATGAGATCCATCATTAGTAAGCAAATATTTTATAATATTTGTCTTATTAAGACATTTTAGCATAAAAAAAAACAGAATTAAAGAACTGATAAGGTAATCCTATTATTTTTCTTGAAGCACTGTCTATGATGACATGAAATCAAAGTTACGCCTGTAAAATGCATTAATAAATTTGAAAAATCCTGCCGCATCCTTGAAGTTTGTGTATCATATGAAAATATATTGAATTTTAGAAGTTTTGCTCGAATATATAGTTAAAACTAGTGAAGACAGACATTTCATGAATTTCATGATACTAAAAATCATCACGCAAAAAGTTGTAATTTTTTAATTGTCTTTTTTTTACATGTTATAATGTCTTAATTATGAGAAGAATTATAAAAAAATTGCTAACAAATGATGAATCTACATATAAACAGTGTATTTTTTAAATTCTATGTATTCAAATGTAACTTGTCCCACCTGTCACAAAATGGTGTTCCAATCGTCACAATTTAACACATCAAATGTTAAACTCCGAAATTAAAGCAACTGTTACACCTAGTAAACACCGTAAAAACTCGAATCCATGAAAAAACAAACATTTTTTCAAAGTGTAAACGTTAAAAAGTGTGTCCCACTCATCGCTGTGACGAGTGGGACACACTTTCAAACCTCAATATTTACATTCCTATTTACGTGCACAGTGACCAACTAAGCCAAAATAATGACCCTTAGCATAATTGTTACTTTTACAAGAGCTAATGCCAATGGATTGCATATTTATTGGTTAAAACATTGACTTACAATTATATGGACGTCGGGTCCGCGCTAAAAAGTGTCCGCACTTGTAAGGCGCTAAAATCGTATACAGAGCGCGACACTTCGCTTTAGTCTTCATTTGTTCTACTGACAGCGCCATACTGCGATGACATTACAATTTAAATTTCGAATAGGTTGACTTGGGACATTTTTTTCGTGGTTTTTGTATTAGACCCGTCGTCCATTTATTTGCAAGTCAATGGGTTAAAATAAAAATATGTATGTTTCATTGTGACGGGTGGGACTTGAAAATAGTATTTATTGAAACTTTATTAATATCTCACATATATATTTCCATGCAATGACTTACCACTGTTTTAAAATTTATAAATCGTCGGTTAAATGGTAAAACTCATTAAGTGACATTTTGTTCAAAAACTAGATTTTTTCAATTTTGCTTTATTGGGAAGAACATCTATGACAAGAAAAATTCAGTAAGTCTGTGGTGTCCTTCATGTTTTAATACATACCAGTCCTTTAGTGATTTTTCATAATGAAAAAATACAAAATCTTAATTATCTCCCTTTGGCCAATTAGGCTATTAGTGAGTTTTACCTTTTAACCGACGAAATTGTATTTTCTTTGATAGTAATAACGTTTTTAGAAAGACGTACAAATAACCGCGAAAATTGTTGTTAGCATTACAAGAAAAAATGCTTCACTATAGACGACAGCGTTAATGAAGAAAAAAAATACAATAATCGTACAATATCCGAAAAATCTCATTTATTTCTAATGATTTGATTTATTGGACGTGTAAACAAACAAAATACAATCCAAATTGTGTAACTTATTTTTTTGGACCGCGGTGTCATTTTCGCTGGAATGACCCAAATATAACAAAGTTCCTAGGTATACAGATTGATGACAAAATTAACTGGAAAACACAATTAGAGAGTATTTGCACTAAACTCGACACTTATGCAAGTTTGTAAATACATTACATATGCAAAGTTGTAGATAGAGACTCGGTTCTTCATGCATACCATGGTTATGTTGCGTCCATATTAAGAAACGGTATAATATTCTGGGGCAATGCAACTAATGTGGACTCAGTTCTTAAGGCACAAAAAAGATGTGTCAGAGCAATTTGTTGATTGAAGAGAGCAGGTAGCTGCAAACCATATTTTAAAGATCTTCGATTACTGACTGTGCCTTCACTTTATATCTACGAAACTGCCGTGTATGTCGAATGCACTCACACTTGTTCACACGAACTCTGAAGCCAAGACGATATGACCAACTTCGTTTGAAAGCTTGTAATATTATTGAAAAACGAAACATGTTACACCTTGTTTAGTCTGTCGAAGTGCATGCGAGTGAATGTATACCGTCAATATTTGTATGCCTACTGTTTGGCCGCACACAGTGAAACTATACGTATTTTGTACATGTCAGCTTTTATATAACTGTGTTTTCACAAATAAATGAATTATTATTATTATATTTATTTTAAACTCTCGCCTCTCTCAAGGCCTAAAAGATTAATTTTGAATTTTTAAATGGGAGAGGCGGTATTTCCCGGCAATGGCACAGTCGGCCGGGGTCAGGGACTCAGGTCCAAGAACCGGCAAACAATACGTGCCGTATCGAGCAGGACCGCCTTCGGCCCCGTCCCCATCACCACGGCGCGGCGCCGCCACCGTTCAACGGCACGGCGCCGTCGCCGTGCTACGGTGCGGCGCCGTGCCGGAGCACGGTGCCGTCACGGTGTACCTGATTCTCAGTCGATATTTCACAGCTGGCGTGCGCGCACGTGTATAAAACAAAATGGTGGAAAATATCGATATAGACCTTTTTATATCGTTAGTGCAGAGTCGTCCAGTGCTCTGGGATAAGACAATTGACAATTTTAAAGACAAAAATCTAAAAACAGAGGCGTGGAAGGATGTTTGCCGAAACCTGTTTGAAACATTTGATGATAAGGACAGAAAAGAAAAAACTGAACTAGGTGAGTGCTAACATTTATTTATCTTGTTTTGAAACCTGTTTGAAACATTTGATGATAAGGGCAGAAAAGAAAAAACTGAACTGGGTGAGTACTAACATTTATTTATCTTGTTTTCATGATTGCGTCGTGGTCTCATGAAGATATATTTTAATTTTAATGTCATGTATGTAAATGTATCTATCTGTAGAGTCACAACTTACATTGTACAATGGTCATATTTACTATACTACACAGACATATCGAATAATTTGAGCGATATCTTATCTTTCTGAACACCGCTTGCTCTCCGGTTAACTGGTTTGGAGTTATATTTTGCTTAGTTGCCAACTAAGCGCGCCGACATCGCTATTAAAATATTTTGAAAATTCGTTTCTTATATCCACTGGATTTGGTAAAGAAACTTCTTCTACAGTTGATTGCAAGTCCAAAAGAGAGTCATCAATATACATTTCTTCGGACATTTTACTTCCATCTCGAGATACAACAAAATTGTGCAATACACAGCATGTTTTGATAATATCTATTGCAAAATTATATTTTACATTTAAAGGCCTATGAAATATCCGCCATTTATTTGCAAGTATTCCAAAAGCACACTCAACATTTCGTCTGGCCCGACTCAAACGATAGTTAAAAACTCTTTGATCTATGTTCAAATGTTTCCCTGGGTATGGGCGTATTAGATTGCTGAGTAACGGTAGGCCTTCATCTGCAATAAAGACATAAGGAACGGGTTTTTGAAGGCCTGGTAAAGGCCTTGGAGCTGGTATGGGGAGTCGGTTTTGCAATAATAATTCGTACAGTTTTGTATTATGAAAAATTGTCGAATCGCATTCTTTTCCATACGCTCCTATATCGACGTACACAAATCTGTAATTAGAATCGACTAGTGCCAGCAACACGATAGAATTATAACCTTTATAGTTAAAAAAAAGAGATCCACTGTGGGCGGGACTGCAAATTCGAATGTGCTTCCCGTCTAAGGCCCCCATGCAATTTGGAAAATTGTTTTTTTTGTCAAAGTCTTCCGCTATTTGTTTCATTAGGTCTTCAGTTATTGGCGGTATACATTCAGATAAAAGAATGTCCCATAAAGCACGACATACTTCTCGCACTATTCTGCCGATTGTACTTTTTCCTCGATATTCTGCGAATTCCATATCTCTAAATGAATTTCCAGTTGCCAAAAACCTGAAAGAAGAAAATGTACTTACTTATTTTTTAGAACGAGGTTACTACAATCATTTCTGGATTGCAAATACTATACATAAAATTACAAGTTTTTAAATCAATGGGCAACTTTTAATAGGTTACCAATCTGTAACTACAAGAAATACCAAGTTATGCTAGCCTTAAAGTATCTTTGCGTAGTAACTTAACATATTTTTATTAATTTTCTAGATTACTTAACAACTAAAGAAAACCAATGGCGACGGTAATTAAATGTAGGTATTCATGAGAATATTAATATAAAATTATTGTTTCAGGAAATGAGGTGGTAAAAAAATGGACAAATATCAAAGACAATTTCATGAAATACACGAAAAAGCTAGAGTCTGCAAACAAATCTGGTGCTGGTGCAACAAAAATTAAAGAATACCATTTGTACAAACAGCTGATGTTTTTGAAAAAAAACGCACCTAATCTAACTGACAGTAGTATATTGGAAGACGAGTCTGAAGATTCAAAGAGAAGTGAAACTACAAGGTCACGTTACCAACCAGCTACAACTTCACGAAAAAGAAAGCACTGTGAAGATGATTTTGAAAATCAAATTATAGAAACATTGAAAAATGTTGACAACAGACATATATCATTTTTTAAGTCAATTTTACCGTTTCTGGAAAAATTAGACGACCAACAAACATTGACCTATCAAAGTCGTGTAATGCAAATATTGACAGAATTAAATCAACCTACCTATCAATACAATCAATATCATACATCTCGCATTCCATCATCTTCAAGCATCCATGACCAGACTTCACCAAATCCATTCATTGAAGACATATCGAATAATTTGAGCGATATCTTATCAAACACACAGGAGTCCGAATATGATTTTTCTTAAATTACATATCTAGTATAATCACATATTGTACAACACATTAATAAATATTTTGATTTATGATTATGATTAGTTTATTTTATTTCTTACCTGATAGTTAAACCAAGCATCTCCATAGAATCAACGTGTTTTCTGAACACATATTGTTTTTGTAAACGAGGTGCTATCTTGAAATGTAACTCTTCAAAACTTGATATGGTCATTCTAAAATATTCAAAAAATTTCGCATCCCCACATATTTTCAGCGCTGCATATTTCCTTTTGAAATGACCTCCGTCTTGGTTCATTGTATAAATGTATGGATTTACCCAACACTTTCTTATTTTCTGTTTTTTTTTCATTCGCCGCCTTAGCAACAACATGAGAATAACTTTTTCGCGATTCATAATATCAAGGCACGTCCGAGCACACCAACTGTGAAATATCGACTGAGAATCAGGTACACCGTGATACGGCACCGTTCAACGGCACGACGCCGTCGCCGTGCTACGGTGCGGCGCCGCGCCGTGGTGATGGGGACGGGGCCTTCTGCATTTGTGCTGGAAGCGACACGCCACAGAAATCCAACCGCCTCAAGCTGTTAGAAAGGCTGACTGGAATTAACCCATTTGCGGACAAAACAATTGGGATTATTTCAGTGGAGGCCACATCCCACATGTCGGTGATCTCGTGCGCCAGGTCGAGATACTTCCGGCATTTCTCGGTTTCAGCTTTCACGAGACTCTCGTCATGCGGGATGGTGACGTCCACAAGAAATACCCTCGACTGCGATCGATCCAATATCACAATATCAGGCTTATTCGCAAGAATAGTCTTGTCCGTGATAATAGATCGATCCCAATAGATTTTGGTGCGTTCATCTTCGAGTATTGGCTCCGGTGAATACTTGTAATATGGCAACCCCTGTTGCACTAGTCCGTACTTGAGAGCGAGCTATTGGTGCAATATTTTGGCTGCCTGGTTGTGTCTGTGCAAGTACTCAGTGTTAGCAAGAGCGGAACAACCGGAAACAATATAAAGTGACTCTCCGGGACGGCCACATGCCCGACAAATGTCTACTGTGCCGTCCTTTAGGATATATTTCCGATAGTTCTGTATTGCACAGACAAAACCTTCAGTTTCCCCAAAGAGGTCCCCGAAACGCAGCCAATGTAGGGAGGCTTTACGAAGTACCTTGAAGAATCTCCCATGGAGCTCCTTCTCTTTCCATACGGACTCGCGGTCAGAGGTGCTAAGCACCAACGGGTCTCATCTCTTTGGCCAACGATAAGGGAGTTAGCCCTTTATCACATGTGACAACCTCCCCACGAATTACGTCATCCGTCATCGTCAAAAAGTAGTTTCTGAGATTGCATATCTCGCGGTTGTGCATGGTTTTGACACTTAATAGGCCTCTACCTCCACACTTCCGCGGGACATACAATCACATAACTGACGATCTCGGATGATGCCTTCGGTGAGAGGTCATTGTCGTGCGGACTCGTCTAACCAGAGCGTCTAATTCCGTCTGAGTCCATTTGAGCACGCCAAATGTGTACATCAGAACAGGCATGACCCAGGAGTTATAAGCTCGGATCTTATTAACGCCTGACAAAGCTGTTTAGCACATTTTTCAGGCGCCCATAAAAACCTCGCACACACCCTGTTTCACGTCTGCTTCCATCACACCGATGGTCTGTGACATGCCCAGATACCGGTATGTTTCAGTCTCGGAGAGTACCCGCAGGTGATTGGTGCCAACATTAATGCCATCAGAATGCATGTCACGTCCCCTCTCGACATGGACCACCGCGCACTTATCGATCTCAAGCTCCATCCTAACCGAACTGCTGAAATCGTTGGTTATTGTCAGCAGCTCCGTCAATCTGTCAGCTGTGGGGCCGTATAGCTTGAGATCATCCATGTAGAGAAGGTGAGGCATTCGCGGCCCACCTCTCCGAAACTGAAAGCCTGTGCCCGACCTCTCTAATAGAGTACTCAAAGGGTTCAGGGCCAGGCAAAACCACAGTGGACTCAGACAATCGCCCTGGAAAATACCTCGCCTTATTTCTATTCGGTCATCCGCATTCGGTCATCTGCCGACCGTCCAGACTCAGGATCGTTCTCCAACACCCCATGCATTGCCCGAGGAAGTGTCGAACTGCACTATCAATTTTATACAGTTCGAGGACCCTCGAGAGCCATGAGTGGGGCACCGAGTCGAACGCTTTCCTATAGTCTATCCAGGCAGCGCAGAAATTCCGATGGTTGCGTCTGACAAGTTGGCCAGCAACCGCGTCGATGAGGAGCAGCTCCTTACTACCGTAGCTACCGACCTCTATCATATGAGCCTCAGACATCACACTGTTATCAACAATGTGCTGACTTATCTTGGAGCTCAAAACAGATGTTAAAGTCTTGTATATTGTACAAAGACAAGTTATGGGGCGATATTGTGATGGATCCACGGTAGCATCGCTCTTTGGAGCTAAATGAGTGACCCCAGTAGTTAAGAAGTTTGGGAGCGTCCCACTCTCAAGGGCACTTTGGAACTGACGAGCGAGAGTAGCGTGGCAGCACCAGAACCCCTTCAACCAATAATGATGCAGTCCGTCCGGTCCTGGACTTTTCCACTTCGGAGCCTTACGGATCGCTACCACTATATCCTCTTCAGATATGCTGATGGGATTCATAGGCACTATGGTTGCACACGCTCCTTCGACCGCTTCGAACCATGGACCCTCTTCGTGATCGACGTGACCACTTCTGCTTTGTCCGGACGCTCACCCGTCAAGACCACATCAGGACGCTCCAGTGTCCTATAAAACTTCTTTTATTCACTCATGAAGAGACGATTCTGCCGATACCTCTTCACC
>NW_020653850.1:20915127-20934001 GCF_003589595.1 Hyposmocoma kahamanoa | reverse complement strand
ACAATTTAAATTTCGAATAGGTTGACTTGGGACATTTTTTTCGTGGTTTTCGTATTAGACCCGTCGTCCATTTATTTGTAAGTCAATGATTCCAATAATATTCTGTATTTACTGTAATAAAGATTATACCTCTAACAATGGCGTGCTGTTGTTCCATTCTGTGGTGATGTGGGGAAAAACACCATAACCCAAGAAAGAAACTCAAGAATTAAATTTCATCGTTAATTAAATATTCAATAAGTAATTTTGCAATTTTCGTAAATTATAGCAAAGCTCAAGTTAACTGGTCGTTTTGATGTGAAACAATCAACGACACGCATTGAGGACACCCGTCAATTGTTTCAAATTCGGGCTGATCAATCGGAGGCAGTTGTCACAGTAATGATTTGGCAGAATAGTTTTCGAGCAAATTAAATGACATTTCTCTATTTCTGGTTATATACTCGATGCCACCGTCTTATGATGTAGCCACTTTTAATGTCAATGTAAGGATATTTTTATTTGTTCCCAGGCATCAAGCAAAAAATCACATAGAAAAACACAAAGGACGAACATACACTTGTAAGGAATGTGACGAAGTGTTCAGGTGAGACTAGTATATTTTTTATTATTCTGTAAATAAAACTTGATTGTTTTGTCAAAGCACTCAAAGGTCTACGAGAACTTTAAAAAACATATTTCATAAATTTCTCACAGATGGCGCTACGGCAAAAAGTCATTAAAAACCAAATTCAAAGATCTGCACCAAGCACAAAGAAAAATTCTTATGGTCCGCTAGTTCGTTCTGTAGTTTAGTTTAGGGATGCACATTACGAATCGATTTTTAAAAAGGTTGATTCAACTGTATACGATCTAGCAATTTTTTGTATCGATTCCTTTCAAATGTGATTTTTAAGTAAATCGATTCAGCATTAAGGCGAATTGAATCATCTATATCGCTATCACAATTTAAACAAAACTGTCCCTTTCTGAACCCCTATTTTATATTGGCCTGCAAGAAAAGCAATTTGAGAACATCTAAGTACATACAATAAGTCTACAATATTTGGCGATTGTCGCTACTTTTGTGCCATCTGAACGTCTTTTCTCATTGGCTGGTATCACTCTAAATGGAAGTCGTAACCGACTGAAGCCAAAAAGGCTGCCAAAATTATTTTTTTTATCGAAATTAATTATGATACGATTATTATGAGATCGATTGAAGGGATCAGATCTGTTGATCGATTCAGAGGCATTACGATCCAAAAATCGATTCAAAGTAAAAAATCGTGCATTCCAAGTTCAGTTGGGACAGCGTCAGCCACAGTATGCTGAAATTGCTGGTTTGAATCCAGCCGAATCGAAGGAATTTTTCTTGGTGTTCGATCTTTGTATTACTAATTATAAAGAAACAATAATAATCTCAGTACAAAGTTATAAAAAAACTGACTTCAAAAGTCATTCATCCCCTTGTTTGTCACTCTTAGAGATGTAATATTTTCATCAAATTTAAATGGGACCACTTCTGAGATACCCTCTTTCCACGCCTTGACGTCGAGTTGCGGACACCACCCGTTACACCAAGTACCCTCTTTTCAACAAAAAAAGAATCGTCAAAATCGGTTCACAAATTTATCGCGTAACATACATAGGAAAAAAACACACAGTCGAATTGAGAACCTCCTCCTTTTTCGGTATTCTGCTTAAAATTAGAAAAATGCATAAAATTTACGACACTCTCATTTAGTTATTTCGTCTCGTTTAGATGACCTCGGTCCCGGGTATTCATTCCCAGTAGGACCAATTTTGGAAGCGAATATTTCTTAATTGGTTCTGGTCTGGGTGTAGTGCCTCAAAGTGAGTTTACTAGCTCTGGTACTCATTATGAATTCCCTAGTTTAAGATCAGGTCATTGGTGTTATTATCATTCAATCGCGTAAAGTCGTTTCTATGCCAACGCTCAGTTAATTAATGCCATTTAGGCTCAACTGACACTGGCGCAGAATCGAAGCGTCGCGTCCCGTCCTGTTTTTCAATTACAACGCTGCGACTCGCGTTGTTGCGCGACCTAGCTCGCATTAGTGCGCCCGGATCACAGCGTGGTCGGCGTCAGACGCTTCACTGCGCTCAAGTGATCCATCCAAGCGTCGACGCCCGTTTCCGTATTTGCATAACACAAATTTGTACCTTAATAATGGGAAAATTGAGATGATTATACTATAGGCAAAAACATGACGCGTCGCGACGCTTCGCCTCTGCGCCAGTGTGAGTTGAGTCTTAACCTTAGTGTGTCGGTAGCATAAGAGTGCAATGTTAAAGTTTTTTTAATTACACTTCTGTGCATTTAACGTAAAACGTTGTTATATTTCGTAGTCCGACGTGGGTAGTGCCAAGTGAAACGCTTGCTAGTTGGAAACACACTCCTTTATTTGACAACCGTCAAATCTTATATACCGGTGGGAAGCACCGAGCATAATATGACACATGCTATGTAGGTATGCATACACAACAAACGTATATACATATTTCCAGAATGCCGAATACACTGTTAATGCATATGCGTGTAAAACATCCCACTGAATGCGTGTGCGGCCTCTGCGGGAGCACATTTGCAACTACACGGGGGCTGTCCGTACACAATATGTCGCAACACAGGCAGGTAAGTTACTTTAAATGCTATAGTATAATTTAACCGTCATGATCATTAACGCAAGTATAAAATAATAACGACATATACGAAAATAAACGGGCACGTATGAAGACATTGGTGCGAGTTGGAGGAGGCGAAGGAAATTTGTTAGGACCGTAACGAATACAAACGAGTGGCGACGCGTCCATATAACTCGATTCCCACCGGCTTGCCTAAAACTTTTCAATACACAATTTACTACATATAGGGTTGAAATACTTGTTATTGAATATCATGTCGTTTTACTACCATAATTTCCATAATTACATTTTTTTTGTGAAAATCTCCATTCTTTTGTTATTATTATACATATAAAAATCATCACACACAAACAAAAACATCTTGTTATTCAATAAGTAAAAATTGCAATTGTTACAGCGACATCTCTTGTCAGTTTCTGGTAGCTGCAAAAGTACCTGGCTGATTGAGTAACTAAATAACTTTCTTAAAGGTGATGAAATGATGGCGTAAAAGCCCTTCAAATCTCTTACAAAGATTTATAACAAACACTAAGAAATTCGTAAAGTCTGCTGACCTTGTTAAAAATCGTCTTGTGTGGTTTATTGAGATTAACCGAAAGTTGACTGACAGTCAGTTTGGATTTCGGAAGGAAAAACTACATTAGACAGTATCAGTATTTTCACCACTGATATTCGAACAGCCTCCTCCTGCAACAAGCTTGTAGCTGAATTGGTTAAGAGAGGTGTCCCCGACATGGCAACAGACACTGGTTCGAAGTCAGTCATATGGTTCAAATTAATACTTTTCACGTTCAAGTTAATTATGGCATTAATTAAATTTTTATTGCATTGATATTCAATTATTTTTTGTGAAATTACTCCACTAGTTTGTTATAATTATTAATACAAAGATCGAACACTCAGAAAAAATTCCTTCGATCCGGTCGGATTCGAAACGACGTCTTCTTGCATACCGTGCCAGACGCTATACCAACTAAGCCACGGAACGAACCAACGGACCTCACGAATTTTTCTATGTGCTTGCGTCGTGTCTTTGTACTTGGTCTTTCAACTACTAATTATCTTTTAACTTACTAATTATGGCATTGTTAATATAACCAAAGTTCTGTTTGTCAGGAAACCAACGAAGGAAACGGTCCAAATTGTGAAGTATGTGGAGTGAAATTCGCTACAGTAATCGCTTGGAAAAAACATTTGGTGCTATCTTCTAAACATGAAGTGAGGTAGGTGTAATTGTGGTAATATGTAGTAGCACAGAACAATAAATACAGTAGAAGAGCTTAGTTTGCATGACACGTGTGCCAACAATACGCGAAGTTCCACATACTTAAGCTCATTCCGCCTTACATTTTCGCTTTGTACGTTATAATTTATCGGGCGCAAAACATCGACAATTCTAGAAAAATACTTTGGAGTGCAAAAATGTCAAAGTCGCATTTGTAATATTACCTATGGTGCTGTTTCATATCATTGTTAAGTCTTATTTAATTTTAATAAATTTTCAATTTTCTGTTTATCGTAATAATTTTTTTGTTACAAGAAACGAACGTAAATCTTATACGGCTGCAATATGATCGCTTCTTTTTTGGAGAAGTAAGTAAACATCTCGAATTTGTCGTCATTCAGCTATTAACCGCTAGATGGTAGCACATTGCATAAAATTTCAATATAGAATCAAAACGTCGAAACTTACAATAATTAATAGGTAACTTTCACAGTCCAGAATTAAAGGTTTAAATAGTCCAGGTTTTTTTTTTATTTTCAAATTTCAAATTACGACCAATCATTATCAAGATTTCGTAATGTTTCAAATTATGAAGTGAGTTTTGGCGACAGCAGTTCTGATAGTAATCGAGGCATAAGGCTATTGTTTTTTTCTTCCGTGGTTAGCAGTAATAAAATTAAAAAAATTAAAAAATTAAAATCTTTTATTTTCAGACACCATAGGTCCATAGTTTGTTAGTAAGCAACCTTATACTATATTAGTAACAAATGACTACGGTGAATTTATTTATACATTAAAGTTTTAAAATTAAAATTAAAATTTGCAGTGTTTATATAATAAAGTAATATGTCAGACTTATTCGCGGCGCAGTGTCAGTTTGGTACTATTTAAATTCTAAGATAGCTATTTAACACATGGAAGCAACTTTTTTTTTTTACAGTGCTTCATTTTTCTCAATGTCCCTCGGCAATCATCGGATTTCCGAATATTAATTTACATGCCCATTAATTATTAGATTTAGAATCTATAATTGGTAATTTGAATTTTGAACAACGTACTGTTGCTCAAATTGCTGTTTTGTTTTGATGTCCGTGTGAATTGTATAGAGCTGTAAAACTATTTCTCTATTTTTACTAACATTTACTCCATGTCAGTAAGCGAGGTAACAATTATGTATTGTTCTTTTCGTGCCTTTTTAGGTGACTGAAAAGGAACCGATTTAACTTTTTTTTATCATATTCTTTTAAAATATTCTTTACTGTGCCGATTGAAACACCAGTAGCTACAGAAACACGTTTTTGGACCTTTAGAAAATAACCATTGTTGTCTTTCTTGAATGTACCTGCTTCTTGTAAAATATATAAGTGTACGCTGTAAATTATCTGCCGTGCTTTACTTTAGCGGCTTTCCTCACATTGTATAATAAATAAAAAATGTAATAGCAACTCTAGAACGGTTCCCATGTTGGACTGCCACGCAGATGACCCGGGTTCGATTTCCGGACCGATAGAAATATTTGTATAGCCTACATTTATATCTCTTATGAGTTTGGGTGTAATTTGTGGTTGTGCTATATGTGTGTCCATGGCACCCGCGATACAGGGTTTCCCCTATGCGGGGCTATGAGTGTGTGCGCGTTATTAAGTCGACTGACGCGAAGTTTGCCGAGGGACATTCAGAAAATAGGAGCACTGTTTTTTTTACTCTTCATTCTGAATGTTGTTCCAGCAACGGCTGTGAGTTTTGCGGCGAGACGTTCGCTGACGAGGCCAGCCTCAAGCTGCATTTGAAGAAGCACGCTCGCAAACAAAGCGGGCGAGTGCCTCCGGTGCAAATACCTTCCAAGTGTGTTATTGTAAGTAGACACATAACTTTATAATAAATATCTTCTTCTCAAACATGCTTGGAAATGTTTGCATTACTTTCATAAAACGAACATGGAAAGTTGGTCATTTATGAACCGTGCGACTTTTTCCCGGCCAAGGCCTGCAAAAGTAAGTATAAAAATCCATTACTGCCCACTGTTCGTAATTGCGAGAATTAAACATAGCCTGTACCGTTTACTTAAAAATTAAAAAAATGTGGTAGACTAAAGTGATTTGGTATTATTTTCTGATTTTTCGTCGTCTTCGTATTTTCGCCGCGAAACTTAGTTAAGATGAGAAGAGCGATAACGAAAATACAGTAATGGATAGTACTCTGTCTTAAATTAGTAAGAGGCAATATTAACCATGAAAAACTGTTTGGCGGGTTTGAGCAAAGTAAGCTAGATACATGAAAACTTATGAAATTTCATGCACTGGAGAACCATACGAACCGCAATATCAGAAGTTTACCAGACTACTATCAACGTGCCTGGAAAACACACTTTAGATATTAATTAATATCTTTTTACCTATATATATATATATATATATATAAATAAAGCTACAAATCCTGACTCACTTAGAAAAATAGAACTCATTCTTCCCGATATGGTGGAAAAAACATATTTATACCGTAGTACGCGGATAGGCTCCAAGGCAAAGAATCAAATATGAGAAGACCTGATTGTGGAAAATGTAAACGAGTGATCAACGGCCTGCAAAAACTGTAATATATGGGGGGATATTTGTGCACTTTTATAAGATACACCTTGGTCAATTTCTGCAGAAAGTAAAAAAATGTTCGAAATTCAAATAAACAAGACGGCCGCCATACAAATTTCGTAGCTTTCTATCACGGAAACTATTAGAGATAGGTAGGAGGTGCTGGAAGGAATGTCATAGAGGGCAATAGTGGTCAACTGACTGTGTAAAAAAAATCAAGACGGCGAATCCAAAATGACGGCCGGAGAAAAACTTGCTTCGATGCGGCTGAAAATTGGCATGCGGGGATCCTTAATCATATTTGGGGTCAAATGTTGTTTTCGCCATTTTTAATATACCATACAAGTCTTTTTTTCGTTAAAAATAGCTGCCGAAAGAGACTCGTTCTGTTTCAGCTGAAAATTGTCATGTGGAGGCCTCTAGAAGTGCCGGACAATAATTTGTGTTTGAAATTGGTTTTTCGCCATTTTCAAATATGGCCGCACTACCAGCGTTTGTTGGCTCTAAAAAAAAATTGTTCTGATTCCTTCAAAAATTGTGATGTGGGGGTCTCTTGGAGTGCTTGATAATAATTTGTGATCAACACTAGTTTGTCGCCATTTTTCAATATGGCTGCCATAGAAGAATTTTTTTGCGGCAGATGAAAATTTGCTCTAATTCAATTGAAAATCGGCATGGGGGTCTCTAAGGGTGTTTAATAATAATTTGTGGTCAAAATTTATTTTTCGTCATTTTTCAATATGGCTGCCTTATAGACTTTGTTTAGCGGTTGATAAAAATTTTGTTCTAATTCTGCTGAAAATCACCACGTGGGGTTCTCTTTGAGTGTTTAATAATAATTTGCAGTCAAAATTAACTTTTTGCCATTTGTCAATATGGCCGCCATTAAAGAGCTATTGTTAATTTTTTTTAAGTCATAAGTGCCGAGGCCGTAGGCCGAGGTTCAGCGGAGGGAAGCCCGAAGCGTCCGCACGCCACTTTACGTAGGTAGTATACGGAGACTCTATTACGGGTACAAGATTTCACAATTGTTCAAAATGTAAGGCATACTTCCCGATGTAGTGGAAATAATATCTTATTTCCTTATACAACTTATAGCGTTGTTGTATCTCGACTGTCTCTCTATTAGATTCGTTTTTCTTGGAAGCTATGCCAAAAAAAGAAGTGTTTAGGGGAAAAATGCCAGACAATCACTCCAAATTTCTGGTCTCAAACTAGGGAATTTCCTGTACTATGAGTACCAGAGTATCGGTAATTCTGAGGGCAATACCCAGAATACCCTGACTAGAACCAACTTAAAAATGGTTTTTTCGTAAGTTGGCTCAAATAAGGGATCGAATCTGGAACCTCCTCATCAAGCTCCCGTAACACTAATCACTGTGCCACCGATGAGTATAAGCACACCCTGTAATCTGAAAGCGACCACGTGCCGCAGGCCGAGCCCGACCCCACCGTAAGTGGGGGATAGGGCTCGTTCTATTATACATCTTCCTCTCTTTAGTCTTTTATTATGTCCTTACATTGTTTGAGATAAGTACTATATAAGCCTCGGCGGGAACGGGGATTGCTTGACTTTTTCTTCTTCTTTGTTCCTTTTGTGGTGTCATTTGTGGTATTCAATGTGATGTTTTTGTTCTTGTTTTCTTTCTTTCTTAATGTATGTTTTGTAATCAGTGTGCAGAATGGCTGACGAGTCGAGACCAGTACAAGACTCACATGACGTCATTACATCCGCTCTCCGCTGAAGCAAAGCGGATCGACTTCGTCGAACGGAAGAAGCCGGGCTCCGTCATTTGCGAAGTGTGTGGAAAAATGGTTAAGGTGTGTAGCCTATACCTATTGATAATGCTTATATTTATTATAATTTACTCTTATATCACATTTATCATACCTATTACTGCCACGCAGAGGTCCCGTGTTCGATTCTCAAGCCGGGAGAAATATTTGTATGGCCTATATTTATTTTTCTCGTGAGTTTAGATGTAATTTGTGGTTGTATATGTGTATGTCCATGGCACCTGCGATACACAGTTTCCCTATTGCAGGGTTGTGAGTGTGTGCATTATTATTATTGCCCCTTTAAAACCCTCTAAAACTCAGGCAAAAAGTTTTTGTCCAAATTAATTAAGCCGTTTCAGCAAATTCACGGGTCGAAGCGAGTAAGGTATTTACATCGAGTATGTAATCAAAACTAGAGACGAAATAAGAGCCATCCATCCTTGACAACCCATCAGGCAAATGAACCTTATATCACTTTTAAATATCAACTCTCATTTCTGCTGAAATCACAAATTAGAAAGTTGAAATAGTACAGCGCCAACAACTGACCTGCGTGTGCGTGTCCGTATATTCCAAAAATGTTTTGTATTTATTGTCATAAAGATAATATCTCTAACTATAGGGGTTGTTGCGTTCGGTGGTGTGGAAACAGCAAAACATCTAATTACAAAACAACCGAATCACATTTCATCGTAAGTAATTTTTCAATTTTCGACCATTATAACAAAGCTCATGTTAAGCTGGTCGATTTGAAGTGAAACAAGTAACGACATCCGTCATTGTTTCGAATTTGGGCTGGCCAATCGGAGCTCAGTTGTCATCGAAATGATTTGGCAGAATAGTTTTCAAACAAATTAAATGACATTTCGTCTCTATTTCTGGTTATATACTCGATGGGTATTTATTAAGTAATTATATAATAAAAGGGGTTGGATTCCCGGTTGGACCAAATTGGGAAATGAACTTTTTAGAGTCTGGGTGTTCGAGTAGTGTTATGATAGTTTTGTGACGATGGGACCTCTTTCATCATCATCCCACCTTTTGATCACCCTTTTACTTGACTTTAAAATTTTGAATCGTTTTTAAATTACTTTTCTTTTTGTCACTTACTTTTCTTCTTTCCATCGCCACTCTCTACTAAATTTCCGAAGCGAGCTGACGTGCTCGATTTCATATAAAATTCTGACCAGTTAAATCATGTAACCTAACTGTTTGTAAAGCATAGTATGTCTACAAAATATAGGCCCTTTTGGGGCAATTCCTTTTTTACCCGTTAACCAGAGTCTAATTTAAGTAGGGAGTGTTTTTTGTACCATTATATCTTGTTTATATCATTTTGTTCTGTTACAGCCTTTACGCCTTTACTGAAAATAATAGAACCCTTCCTGTACCTTTGCTTTCTTATTTCTACAATAAAATTCATGTGGTCCGAGCCTTCTATTTAATTACGCGAGGCCGTATCGAATTCGAATTAATTATCGACAAAAATAGGAAACTACCTTTTAAAAAGAATTTTCTTGTTCGGTTATCCCCTTTATTTACATTTTGGACATCTAATTATAATTCGTACTATAATGATTGTTATTTAAAGAAATGTTAACACATTGCAGAGTAAATCGCTTCTAGTGTACCACCAACGCAAACACACAGGCGAGCGGCCGCTGCAGTGCTCCCGCTGCGACAAGCGTTTCGACGCACCCGCGACGCTGCACGCGCACGTGTATGCGCGACATACGAACGTAAACTTGCCCTGCCACATGTGCCACAAACGATTCTCCAACAGGAACGCGCTAGCAAAACACATTAAGGTAATTACGATCTCGATGACCTCGTAGGCGGTGAGTCCCGGGTTCGATTCCCGGTACGACCATTTTTTTTTATAATATCACGAGAACAAGCCGTACACCTGATGGTAAGCTACCTTTTAGTTAGTCTGTCCTAACATGCATTTCGTCGACCATGAGCAGGATGTGTGGCGGCGGTAACAGCCTTCTGAACACCATATCGGAGGATGGAGCGTGTCCGATATTGTGCCATTGGACCAGAATTCATGTCACCAAGAAGGGCTGGTGACATAAATTCTAATTCCGCATGCCTGTTGTTAATTTCTATTATTTATTTTTAAGTATTTCTATTTTAATCATAGATTTAGTATATAGGTATTGAATCAGAAATTTCTGGTTTTAGTACTTTATATTTAATTAATATTGCATTACTGCATTATTTTTTGTCTACATTAAAATGAAAATTTCTTTTAATAGCGTAGTTGAGGCACCCATTTTTTTATGTTAATTAAATTTTTATTGAATTGATATTCAATTATTTTTTGTGAAATTACTCCACTAGTTTGTTATAATTATTAATACAACAATCGAACACTCAGAAAAAATTCCTTCGATCCGGTCGGATTCGAACCGACGTCTTCTTGCATACCGTGCCAGACTCTTTACCAACTAAGCCACGGAACGAACCAACGGACCTCACGAATTTTTCTATGTGCTTGCGTCGTGTCTTAAAGTGTCTTTGTACTTGGTCTTTCAACGACTTTTAATTTTTAAACGATTTTAATTATTGTTGTTGATTCAGATTTCCTGAAGACATTGAAGTACGACAGAAATGGCTTATAATGCTAAGAGACAAGACTGGGTCCCCAAAAAGTTTTGAAAAATATGCAGCAAACACTTTGATGAAAAATGCTTTTCCTTTAGAGGCAAGCAAAGAGTAACGCTACGTTCTGGTTCTGTACCCACATTATTCATGCCGTGTAGTATGTCTTACAATTAATGGATTTTTGTGTAGTACTACTCTCGTCTCGTTGTTAGAGTTCTGTTCTGTTCCGAAATACGATACTCATATAGGATCACTTGTGTGTCCATCTGTCCGTCTATCACAGCCAATTTACTTCAAACCTCCTGGACTGATCATTTTGAAATTTGGTACACATATGCATTTGTGTGACCAAAACGTGTAACGTAAATAAATTAATTCTGAATTTGAAGTCACTATTGGGACGGAAAATTCTGAAGTATATATTTTTTGTAATTTTGAAATATAAATATTTTTAAGTTGTTTAAGAAAATAGACGAAAATTGATCATTCTCCCCTTTATCTTCGAAACTAACTAAGTTTTGAAAAAAATACAGAATTTGTCTTTAAATCTCTCACTATTGTGTGAATAAACCTATATTTGCTGTAGGAATCCGGTGTAATATGTTAATCGATATTAAAGTTAAATCAGTGGATGGCGCAACACTATTTATCTTGCACACATGCACATTATACGCACACAGATGTATTTTTGTTTTGGTCTCGTCTCCAATACTTCAGGGCCAATCTATGGATATACTAAATCTATGATTTTAATTATTTTATTAAGTGTAATTTACTAACATAGTCCTAAGTTTTTAATTGTTACTAACAAAGTGGATCAATGAGCTTAAATAAATTATTATTATTGTGGGAATTTTATAGTGCACCTTAAAATGGGTGTTGATAAAAGCAGTGTGGGCCGCATTGGCAACATACTACCTGTCTATTGTTTGCTAAGGTGGCGACGTATAATTGATGTCGCTTGGCTAAACTCTCCGACAGGCTCCTTGGGACAACGCCGGTGGTGGACAAAAGGAGGGGCACCACATACACCCCTCGCTGCTGCCAGATCTGCCGAATCTCTTCGGCTAGCTGTTCGTACTTTTTCAGCTTTTCCTCGGTGTATCCCTTCAGGTTGTGCGTGTTGGGTATACCGATATCTAGCAGCCATGTCACGCCCCTCGTTCTCTCCACAAGTATAATATCAGGCCTATTATTTGGAATAGGCCTATCCATCAGGACTGATCTGTCCCAATACAGTTAACGCGTGCCATTGTCCAATACTGACTTGGGTTGATAGAGCCAGTAAGGTACACTAGTTTTAGAGATATGCTGTATGGTTTCGGTGGTTTGGTGACATCGTCGATCGATCGATCATCTTCCACTTCCGCCTTCACGTTATACTTCAGGTAATTCCTTGTCGGAACTACTTGGTCTGGATAGCCACCATGAACCTCTCTGTTTCGGCAAAAATGTCTCCACGGCTGAGCCAGCCATTAGAGGCGCAGCGGTCTACATGCGGCAGGCTCAGCTCATGGGCAAACCTACCATGTAAGGGTTTAGATGTCCATTGGTCTAATTTAGCCCGAATATCATCAGTTATTTGAGACTCAGCACTATAGAAGTGGAGAAGATCTAAAGGCGTGTATCCGTTGTCTGCGCCCAGAACAGGTTGATGTAGAGCAGATGACTTCTGGGCGCAGAAATAATTTTGCAAGACCCTTACTTGCTTGGCACATAACCTACCTATATCGATCATGCCTCTTCCACCGACAGATCTCGGCAAAGACACCCGCTCCACCGCCGACTTTGGGTGTTGTGCCCCAGGGCACAACAAACGAACGACGAAATACATTTCGTCAACATCACACGGGTGGCCCTTTTGACGCTCTCATTCTCAGTATTCGGTCATTTGACAACCCCGAAGTGTTAGTCAGAATCGGTGTGACAAAGGTATTGATCGTCTTGAAAAGATTTTTTCCACTGAGACCGGTATGGAGTAAAACGTCAAATCGTCGTCGGATTAGCTCGTAACTTCTTCCTTTTATTTTTCTTTTAATTTCTTTTACAAGAAAGCATGAGGCATACGTGAAATAATAAAAAAATCTCTGCCGTCTCACTCCTTCCCCACCATCATTCTTCCTTTTCATTCTCTCACTCACTCATTCCCCTCCTTCACTCTCGTCATTCACTCTTATTCTAATGCTACATTGCTAATTACATTTCTAAGGCTGCGTTCACCATAAAAATTAGCCTACATAATATGTGTGTCTGTTACTTTTGCTTTACATAACCAACACTTTATTAAAATTCCAGATCCACCTCGGTATACGTCCGTACAAGTGCTCAATCTGCAACAAGGCATTCCCGCACCTCTGCGATGTGAAAGTCCACATGAAACACGCACATTACAAAGTACCATGGCCGAAGAAACGAGATAGAAATAAGCAGAAGACTGAGAATACTGAGACAGAGTGAATCAGCAAATATACCACCTTAACTTACTAAATAACAACTAATCAATAAAAAGTTATAAAATGACATAGTATAATTAGAGCAAGTTGGGCAACTCTTACACTTTGCTTGGAGCGAAGTATTGTCACATTAGTATTGCAGTATTTATTTATTAGCGAACATGCAATAAAATTCCATTACATGTGCCTTGTAAGGGCGTAGCTAAGACTTAAAAATATACTTAGACATGCAAATTATTAAACTTACAAATAATTAATAGTTGAAAATAAATTAAATAATAAAAGTATTAAATTCTCTTAAATAATAAAATATCTTAATAAAGTAATGTAGTAACAATTAAATAATGAATCCATATACTAATTATTATAATTGTAGAGCTTAAAATAGGGGGATTATTATATTAGTTGTAACTAGAGATGGGAAAGTGTCTGGGTTTTAACCCGGTACTTTGTTAACGCCGGGTTAAAATCGTGTTAAAACCCATTAATATCCAAAATCGAGGGCAATAACTATTTAAACTAAATATTTGTTATAGGAAATGTAACTATTTTTCCAGATTTAAATCGCGTATATATTTTTTTTTTCAAACAAACCATGGTCACGGTTGACTGAGTTGGTACAGTCTTCAACCAGTTATGTCTAATATTGATGCAAACCACCCTATTTTTTCACTATAGTTACAATAGTTATTAATTAAATACCTTATTTTTAATTTTACAAAGAAAACATTCCAATTTACGCTACATTCAGTTTTACAAATTATTTTATCAAAGGAATTTTTATTAATTATTAATAGAAATTAGAATAAACTTAAACATATTAATTAGTACTGCAGTCTTATGTCTGTTTGGGATTTTTCATTAGAGGAAATACTGGATCCTAAACTGGCGGTACGGAGAAACCATCTTCCCCGTTGAAATTAGGATGTTTTTTTAATTTCAATGGCCTCTCGCAGCATCCTGGGTAGATAACGGACCTCTTTTGCAAGGACCTGGGGTTTGTCAAACTTCATTGAGTGTGTAGGTTTATCCATGACATGCTCGCAGACTGCAGACTTGTTTACGTGACGGTGTTTGACATCAGTTATATGTTCTTTGACGCGGGTACAAATACTTCGCTTTGTTTGTCCAATATAAGAGAGACCATGGGACCTGTAAATGGCCCGAAACGTCGGTTTGTTTGAAAAAACAAATATACGCGATTTAAATGCGGAAAAATAGTTTCATTTCCTATGTGTAACAATCGCGAACACCTAAGAACTCGATAAATATTTGTTGTAAATACAGTTTTGTTCAAATTTAATGTTAAATGTTTGTTGCTTTCTGATCTAGACTATTCGATTTGCCTTTCTATGGAATCGATATCCTTGAAAATCGCATTGAAATAATTCGATGCAAAAAAACAACTGGAATCGATGTGCACTGGAATCGATTTCCGTAACAATCGAATCGTTATGTGCATCCTTGGTAGTGTGAACCCACAGGATTGGAAGGTGAGTATTGTGTGGAGTTCCCTCGTCTTCGTCTAATTGTACATTATTGCAGAGGCCGGGAAATAAGGGATTGCTGGACGAGTATGAGTTGCAAGGACGAGCACCAGGGAGGCCTTGTATTAATACGAGACAAGCAATCCCCGTTCCCGCCTAGGCATGTATAGAATTTTTCTCAAACTATGTGAGGAAACAATAAAAGACTAAAGAGAGGAAGATGTTTAATAGAAAAAGTTAAAGAAATATATTAATAAGTAATATTTGACGTGTTAGGACAATTACTCTGCCGTTTTAGAATATTGTATTTGTTTAATGATATTTCAGCTGTGCATCGTTAGGGTAAGTTCCAATAATCGAACACGTTAACTAATTTTAACTGTTTTAAAAGAGAATATTGTGCTCTATTTTTTTTTTATTTGGAACGGATATTTGACCATTTGTCACTAAGCCCCGTTCTGGTTAGTGGACGGCAATGCTAAAAGAAAATGTTGTTGTTTTTCCAGTCACATTAATAGTAGTCTGCTGAACTTGTGTTGATTTATTTGAATGTGTATCTATTACTGTATTTTCGTTATCGCTCTACTCACTCACTCATTTCAGCGACCAAAATATAAGACGAAAAAACAAAAGAATATCGAAACACTTTAAATATTACCGCCATTTTTTTAAGTAAGCGGTTTCAAGTAGGTACTTTTAATTCTCGCAACTGTGCACACTGCGCAGTTGGCTGTATGAGTTTTTCTTTTGCCTGTTTACTTAGTGCATTATGAGTAGGTAGATTAAAAGTTTAGAGAAGTGGACAGTAATGGATTTTCATACTCACTTTGCAGTCCTTGGCCGGGAAGAAGTCGCATAGTCCATAAATGACAAACTTTCCGTGTTCGTTTTTTTAAAGTATTGCAAATATTTCCGAGCACGTTTGAGAAAAAAAGATTTGTTACATCGACATTTGTAATAAGTATGGAATTTGCCGTATTCCAGCCCACAATTTTGGGTAGGAATGAATTAAAACCCGCCGCTTTGGGTGAACCCAGTTAAAACACGGCCGGATTGATTGGGTTTTTACCCACTGCCCATCTCTGGTTGTAACTTTCAGGGCTCCAATACCGTTAATAATCATTTCACTTGTCTGTCGATAGAATGTCAGTGGCTTAGTCATCGAGCTACTATTCACTGCCATTGCAATTTTTTGGTGTTCTGCTCTTCAATGGCGAGTCGATGGCACATCTATGGCGTAGTGTATTATTATATATAAAATATGTACATATTTAGTTTGAATACTAAATAAATGACTGATTAAGCGACATAAAAATTAAGATTTGGCATAATAATTTCCATAATAGTTTTAGTAAGGCAACATCGATCGTTAGTAATTGAATGAATATGCCATCACTGCCATTCTACTGAGACTCAACTGCCATTGCAAACTAGATTTTAAAAGAATGCGTATTATGTCAATAACAACAGTCAATTTGTTAACATTCAACAACAACAATCAATGTACACTTCCGGACATAGAATTCGAGCCACCACGCATTTTTAATATTAAGTGCGCTAAGCTTTAAACAATGATTGATCAAAAACTATTATGCAATTTTGAAACTAGTATACTAAACGTCTTTTCCATAAGTCCTTGTTGGGGATTTAGATTTACAAAACCATGGGAAAACTTTTTCTTCGATGATAACACTATTTTTGTATTCTAGCCCTAAAATGTGGGGTGGCTCGAATGTCCGGGAGTATATATACATATAATATTGTACAATTTTGTAATTATTGGAAAGAAGATTTTTCGAATAAATTTTTTTACTGGGAATTGTTCAAATTATTTTCAACCATATCACCTGTAGTTTTCTTTGGGAAGAGTTTGAGAGAGAGAGCACTAGGATGTGCGCAGCCGTTCTGCATAGAGGGCTGTCTGTGATACCTAAATTGAAAAGGTGTTTATTGTATGGACCATGACCCGTTAGGGCGGCAGTTAGAGTGCGAAGCTCTTGCCCTTTGAGTTTAATAAATATGCGAGATAGACTGGCATTGAGCGTTGGGAGTGCTTCCCTCGCCTGTCTACAGGTCGTCCATGCATTATTATGTGACGATTTTGTACCTTTGTGTATAGTTGTTCTGAACCATTGGTAGGGGAGGGATACTATGGGTTCTGGTCCTACAGCGTCCATCTCCGACCCTTTTCTGGCTAGTTCATCTGCCGCATCATTGTGAGCCGCTATGTCCTTTAATCCACTGTAGGGTTACGTGGTTTTGTATACATACCTCCATGAGTACTTGATGGCATTCATAAATGAGCCCTGAGTCTATGTCATAGCTATTCAGTGCTTGTAGCACTGACATACTATCGGAGAGTATTCGAATGGAGTGGTTCTTAATTCTTCTCGCTATGATTGCTTCTGCCGCCAGTTTTATGCCCATGCATTCAGCCTGGAATACTGTGTTGTGGTCACCAAGTGGTGTTGATATCCTGATATTGAGGTCTTCTGAAAATACCCCAGTACCTGTTCCTAAATTCGTTTTAGATCCGTCAGTGAAGACGCGGACCTCTCTGGGGTTCAGTCCTTCATTGGGTTCTTCAAACAATTGTATCTTGTATTTTTTGTCGAAGATGTATTGTTTTGGGATCCTATCCACAGCCGCCTCCAGTAGCGGTTCCTCATTTGAGATATTACAGGGATTCCAAAATGACATACAAATGACGTACATGATACAGATAACCTACTTTGGGCTTATGTGTAATGACTTATTCTTCTCTAAACAGTGGCTAGATATGCGCCACATTATATATAGATAAGAAATAAGTTGTCTTATATTTTATGTAAACAGAATATTTATTATAACCGACTTCAAAAAGGAGGAGGTTCTCAATTCGAATGTATGTTCTTTTTTTCTTTTTTCTTTTTTTTTTTTTGTATGTATGTTACGCGATAACTCCGGTATTTGTGAACCGATTTTCATGATTCTTTTTTTGTTGGAAAGGGGGTACTTCCATAGTGGTCCCATTTCATTTTGAAGGAAATCATCCACCTCTAAGGGTGGCTGTTCACGCATGAAGATTTTTTTTTATAAATAGCGCCTAACTTTAATTTAGGAGCAATTACTTTTAGCAGTTATTTAGTTGATTTTGCTATTTCTCCAATTCAAGGCGTTTTTCCCTCGATATACTTTGAGTAGTGTCGTAGTGAGAACCTATTTTTATTATCTCCAGTATCAAGTCCTGTATAGTGGCGAACTAGGGGATATTTCAATAAAACTTAGCAAATAGACGTAATTCCACATACTTTTGAGGTCGGTTTTTTTGTACTCTGTACTGAGATTATCTTTAATACACTTACAATTTTGTTTTTCGAATATGAATTATTTTTAAAATTTAAAATTTAGATTTGTTAATAATTTATAATTAAGAATGCATTCCAAAAATAAAGTTGTTACTAATAAATAAATAGATTTATTAGTAGATTTTACTTTACTAGTAGATTTAAAAGTAAACTTTATATTATTAGTAACAACTAATAAAGTTTATTTAATAAATAAAGTTTTGAATTATTCTGCGTTCTAACTACTGTTATAATAATCAAACTTAAAAAAATCCAACCAACTTGAAAAACCATAACTGTCTTAATCTTTCCAAAGTGGTTTGCGCCTGATGATAAGTCAAAGTAAAATATTTTTATTCAAAAAGCTCGAGCTCTTACCATCATCAGGTGCAGGGTCTGCTCGTCCCGTTATATCATTACGAGAAATAATAATAATAATTACGCACACACTTAACGTCGCCCCGCACATAGACAACCACAAATTACACCCAAATTCACGAGAGAAATAAATGTAGGCCATACAAATATTTCACCCGGCCCGGGAATCGAACCTGGGACCTCTGCGCTGCAGTTCAGCGTGGTAACCATTCGGCCACGGAGGCAGTTAAATGGAATGATGATGACAAATTGTCTTATACGTTCATCTATTCGAGAAGCTCTGATTTGTCAGATTTCAACAAACGCATTATACGTGTCTATAAAATTTGATTTCCCTCGATTTCCACGGGATCCCTTCATCAAATTCTGACTTGGTGAC
>NW_020653850.1:20890088-20915117 GCF_003589595.1 Hyposmocoma kahamanoa | reverse complement strand
CTGACTTGGTGACAATGGAGCTACCTCAAGAGTATACCCTTTCAAAAAAATAATATTTTTCAAAATCGGTCCACAAGTGACGGTGAAATCGACGAACATACATAGAAAATATATACAGTCGAACCTAAAACCTCATCCTTTTTTGAAGTTGGTTAAAAAGTACAAATTTGTGTACTTATAAAAAGTAAAAAAGTCTTTGATCGAACCACAGGCTTAGCAACCAAGTTTACACGGTATCAATTAATGTCATGATTATTCAATGCAAACATTTGGAATACAAACGTACTTACTATTAACTAAGTATTCATATTTTTTTAAATTTAATAATATGACTGATTGATTCAAATTGTAATAGTAAATATTAACGTTCTCAGTCGTTGTCTTGCATGTTGTCTTCGTCTATAACTGCTTCCTATTAGTTTAAATATAGGAAAAATATATAGGTACCTATTTACATTACAGCAAATTTTTTTTATAAGTTTTAATTTGCATGTCATTATAAAAAGGATGATAGATCCTTCTGCCGTGTCACACACATCACTATTATCATAAGATAGGTGAGTTACGCGTAACAAAGCTTGACTTAATTATTTCGGTCTGCTTTATAAGACTACAAAATATTATTATTTTGTAAAATGTATTTACAAAGATATAGTACACGCCAAATGCTCGCGTCTCATTAATTCAATGCTGTTATAATGCGATTTTCATTTATCTAAACTTAATTGAAATAGGCACTACAATAACAAAGCGTTTGCGATACTACGCATACCTCTCGCAATTCGGGTTACGTGAAATAATTCTTTTCACGATTTTATTATTTATCAATATACCCAAATATACTGAAGCTTTTTACTTTTCTTTTGTACAGGAATTGTTAATAATTTATATCATACAATATTTGAAATGCCTATTTGCTATAAATGAATATACATGAGATAAGCATTAGCATTTGGCAAAAATTTTGATGCTAGTAATGGGCAGGGTAACGTAAGTCAAAATAGGCGATACGCTTTACACGATATGTATACCATTAATTAATGCTTAGAATAAATAAAATCATGAAAAAGTAAAGATGACACTACAAAGACAAAAAAGCCTATTGTAATAAAGGTTACTTACATCGATTTTGCGTTAAACAATTGTCATTGTGGTAGTTAGTTCCACGATTTTGAGATATTGTATAAAATTCACTTCAAACTTAGTTTCCCAAAACTAATGGTTTTAAAAATAAGTGAGATGGGTGTGATATGGCAGCCTTTTTATGTTATGAAAAGGAAAATAGATTATTTTTATTATAATGTTTACTTCTTAACAATATACCCAGCACAAGAGTAGGTAGTTGCAACTATATACCTTCAAATCATTGCCCTATCAACAGTCTTATGTTGATTTCCTTTTTTTTTTTCATTCTCTATGGTTGAATGAGTGCAACCTTAGACTATTCCTTTATTTTTTTCCATCCTCTAAGAGTGCAATTGATGATTGAGAAATCCAACTACAGCCGAATTCTTTTTTTTTCCATCCTCTAAGGCCGAAACACGAAGGTTGCCGTTGCCGAGAGATAGTTGTCTATGGGTGTTTTTCAGACACTGTCAAAAAGCCATGTGAAGAAATATTTCCAGGACGTTTTGGAAGGAAATATAAAATGTTGAAAATAATAAAAAAAAGTAACATAACAAAACAAGAATTTTAAACACAAGCAAAAAAATGAATAGTCGGAGGGTTAATAAAAATGCTCAGGGGCCTGGTTTAAGGGGGCCTAACGTTGAATCTAAGGGGAATACTAGAATGGGACATACAACGAATAGGTTAAGGCACGTCAACGACGTCAATAAGACAAGGAATTCGAAACAACTCGACGAGGTGAAAGGAAGAAGTGTTGTTCAAAATACAAGCGAAATGCCGTCTAGAATGCTGCCTTGCAAGGTATGGTATTACGACGTCAAATAGTTTTATAGCGCTCCGTGAACGATCAAATAATTTGTCAAACATATGCTTCACACTTCACGTTTTCTTCAAACAATGTCGCAAACGATCAAATAAACCATCAAACAAGTTTGACAAACTTGCCTGTAGTTCACACTTAGTCATCTCCTTATAGAGTCGTACGTAACGTTTAAACACGATGGTACGGTACTATAGTTAATACAGTGAGTCATATCTCTTTGTAAAATGAGTAAGAATAATAGATAAAGCATTTCTGGTATTAACTCGAGTACCACGTATTAAGAAAAAAGAAATATACTTTGGTGTAGACAATGGCTGAAATTAAAAGATAACATATTGCGCACCAAACCAAATGACTATACGGAATCTAGCAAGGTATACGTATAGGCGACAACTGGGTCCTTACCATGAACTCTTATTACAGTTCAGTATAAGTTTGTAACGACAAAAAAGCGGGATGGTGATATACACTTCATGTAGCGCTGTCTCACAACGATTTATTTTAAGTCCTAAACTGAATCTTAATAAGAGTTCATGGTAAGGCCTCTGAAGTTTTGTTTGACAAACATGCCAGCATACTTTCAAAGATGTTTTTCAAACACGCTGTCAATCTCAATTTGCGTCAAACACACCAAACACGTAGATTGTTTGACAAACGTATCAAACACGACCACAGACGATCAAAAAGTTTGACAAACACATAATATTTGATCGTTTACGGGGCTTACTAGTTGATGGCTGATTGCAGTGAGTGCAGGGTTATGTTTTGCTCACCTCAGAATTTTTTTATTTAAACAGAAATAAAAATTACATAAAACCAAATTATTTATAGCTATTTCCTCATATCCATTTGAGTTTTTAGGTCTGTTACCTGTGATGTAATGTTTATTGAACAACCGAAGATTTTTTGCTTGTGGATATAAAAATGTATAGAATACCATTTCAGATATACGCGACAGAGATGTTTCGGGACAGGGACACAGAAGTGCTACCTCGTTCTTTAACGAACAAGGCTTGCAGCTACGCGCCGGAGTCACAGGACTTCGCGCAGTTGACCAAAGGCAGTTTGGGCCCCTCGCCTGAACCTGGAAACTCCATACATGACCAGGCATTATGCATATTTGAAATTGCATGCTATAATTTCATAAACAAACTTCTAAAAATATTCAACCAACTTTAAACCACAAAAAATCAATACACTAACAAGCGAAAAATAACAAATAATATATTAATAACGCAAACTCGTAGCCCCGCGCTAGTGAAACCCTGTATCGCGGTTGCCATGGACACATGTCGACAGCCACAAATTACACCTAAACTCACGACAGATATAAATATAGGCCCTACAAATAATTCTCCCGGCCCGGGAATCGAACCCGAGACCTCTGCGTGGCACTATACAAGCAGAGGAGCCCGGCGGGTCACTGACTCACACACGTAAAACATATAACTCAGTTTTTAGTAGCAATAGAGCTTCTTGTGAAAGAGTTCGTCCAGGGAAGTATAGTTCTTTTATTTTGAATTTGTGAGAATCAAGCTGTTTTTTTTCGTTATATTTATTATTACGTTTTTAAAAGCGTGTTTTTTTTTCAATTATGTTTAATATTTCTGTTGGATGCCCAAAAAGTCATTTTCACCTAAATTGTTTTCAATAATTTAAGCAAAAATTTTTGCTTCAATTATTTTTTGCGCGTTGTTTTTCACAATTTTTATAAAAATACAATAGTTTGCTGATGATTGTAATAATCACGTCCATTGTGGCCCCTTTGATTGATTGTGTACCAGCCCCCGGTTCAATGAGTACCATGGGGTGTGCACAGTGAACCTTTTCTCATTTTTTTAAAAAACATGTTTTTAGAATTATTGACTGTACTTGGACAAAAATGAAGTACTAGTTCAGCATACCCAGTAAAATTACCTATAATTATATGCAAAAAGTATATCATTTAGGTCCACAGATTCAGAGTTACAGTTCATGAAAATTTAGGTGGCTCATTGTCAAACACCTTACCCTATCCCTATTATAGAGTACTTTTCTCATATGTCCCAGGCCGTCTGATTTTGATTTCTGAGGCCCGATGACTCTACATGAAGAACATTGTGGTCAGGAACACAAAAATATATATATAATTAATCATATATAACACATACAGGCATAACAATACACTAATAATTAAAATGCAAAATATTATTATAATTCCAAATTATTAAAAGCCAGTATATTATAATAACACACAAGCCATGAATTATAAGAAACCTGCATCCCGTGATTGCTTGCCAAGTAGCCATTGTGAGCATTTATGTTTGAATGTCCGTAACACGGAACAAAAAAAGCAATGGAAGTGCATTAGGCCTCTGTTACTATTGGAGCCGCTGTCTCCAAAATGCACGCAAACAAAATGATTACGAAATCTATTTTTTATTGTAAAAAGCACAGATTATATCATCTAAGTAGGTACAACAAGCAATCATTTGTCATATAAATTATTTACATAGGTTGTTTTAAACATTTAAGACAAAAAAGTGATGAGGTAAGTGTGTCATACTGTGCTGTAGACAGCGGTGGAAAACCTTTAAAAAAAATTAAAATCACATTATGCTGCTTAGAACAAAAAATAATAAAAGATTCTTGACCTGGTTTACTCTCTTTAAAAGGGGTGATGAGATTGTTCTCTGTTTACCTATTCTGATTAATAAAAGTCCCTCCTGTCCGTTTAAATAAAAAAATACAAATAACTCTCTGTATTCCATTCACCGTACGGCATGCACTACAGTTAAAACGAGATTCACAATAGCCTTTCTGACTGTTCTCTTCTTACTTGAAACGCTAATCTCAAATATTACACAAATTTTATCTACAACCATTAAATATTTTAACCTAATCATCGGTAATTACTAAAAATAATAGTTAATGTTTACCACCTCTGATTTGGGGCAAGTGTGACACATAGACACACTTACCTTAATTTGATGGTTATGTTTTTTTGAATACATATAGAACTCTTATTTTTAACAATCCAAGCGAAATAGTAATAGTAATATTAGGTTTAATGACTAAAAAAGAACTAGCCTGTACAAAATATCCACTCTCGTCGAAATCACCATAATTTGGGTACATTGAAACGCCACATGTGAATTGAGACTCGTATTAAAATGGCGATGGTTACGAAAGTACGTAACAGCGCTATCTAGATTTGAAAGTGTGAATTAGTAGTACTTTTAATTACAATAACAGGTGGCACTGAAATGAAAAGGTGAATTATTTACACGTAAATTTTAATTCATTTGTGGTGAGCCGAACGGACATCTATCGACCTTTATGAAGGAAGAGTTCTGGCTGAAGGGTGTCACGTACCGGCGATTCCGCGGACGGTTATCTGACACCAGATTGCACCACACGTCGCCGACAAGTGCAATTCGTCAAGATTAGTAAAGTTAGAAATAGTGTTTTATTAAATATAATAAATCAGTTTCATTTCTTGTTTTACCATCTGGCGACCGCTAAGTCCATCTTCGTTTAGCTTTTTCTTAAAGTTTTTAATTCATGATGTAGACCAATCATACAAAGCGAAAATGGAGAACTGAGTTTAAGTAGGCTTAAGCTCCTCCATTTTCGCTTTCTTTCGAGATCTAATGTTGGCACGCGTCTGACGGTAACTAACCACTTCTACTGTATTTATTGTTCTGTGATCCGTAACGATAAAGGCACCGCCTCCGCTCTTACAGGAGGAGATAGGTCATTCCATATCTAAGATGAGGCATATTTGAAGCAATCACGGGCTACAGCAAGTGATATGATCGACTTTCTAATCATGACACCTCTTAATTTCTCTTTTTTGTTTGTTTAGTACAAAAAACTACTTCTAGAACAATACGGTTTCGACCCCTTCAACCCGGTAACAGCAAAGCTGTTGCGACAAGTGCTCTGTAACGCATCGCCGAAAGTTGAGAACAGCTCGCAGTGCGCGAATCCTGACATGATTACAAATTATACCGATACTTTGGAGTCTCCTTGGCATTGTGTCGACAGCACAGAAGATGTGGATCAATACTTAGCGTCAAAACGTTAATATTTCGTTTATTATTCTTTTATTAATTGTAGTAGTGTGTAATCATTACCACCACTAAATGAAAAAGTAAACTTTCGCGTAAAAATGTACTTTAATGTTTCTGAAATGGGTTTAAATTTTTGAAACCGAGGTTTTATTAGTTATAACGGGCGATTTGAATTTAAAACCTACCTACATGTAAGTACGGAGAATAAAATCTCGATACATACAATGAACACTATGCCAACTTAATTTTTGGAGCTGTTCTGTTTTTTTTGTGTCTTTATAATTTTTTCACAAAATTTGTTTTTTTTTTGTTTTTTTTTTCGAATTTTGGTTTTTGTTTCTTTATTTAATTTTCACAAAATTCGGGGAGCATAATATTAGTAATTAAATATGGCTGTTTACATAAATAACAAAAATTTTTCATTCCAAGAGAGAAAAAGTTCATTAGAGGAATCGATCTTCGCTACTCAGCACAAGTTACTTAATCACTTTATTTGAATGTTTTTTCCAGCCCAACCACCAAGGCAATGTAACTATTCGCAAATATTAGGACAATCGACTCCCATTTCTAAACGCTTCTTTTCCAATTCAACACCAATTTCCACACCTATATTATCATTTTCTCGTCAACGGCCAACTCCACAAGAAGTTTCTGTAAGAGACGAACCTCGAATCAAAGTCATCGTAGAGAAATACACAAGGTACAAGAAAAAGAATTTGGAAATAAGACAGTTACAAGAAAAGATTGTGTGTGTAGAATATGATGTTTATATTACTGACGATGATACGAAACCTGTTCAGACTATGAGATCTTTTTTTTCTGTATCAAATGAATGTTACAAATGTGGAGATAAAGGTAAGATAAATCATATAAAAATAAAAAAAAAACAAGAAAAATTATAAAAAGTAATACAAAAAATTATATTACTCCACTGATTTTTTATTACTCTAAAATTATATTACGCCATCTATGAGAAATCTATGAAAATATTTCGTCACCCAATTAGGCGATTAACACACCCCGAAATCACGCGCGCGGCGGTGGCGGAGACGCAGATCTGCGTCAACGCGCGGTTTAATCTGCGCGGGGGCAGCGGTCTAGCGGCCCCGCGTCACTGAAAGTACTCGCTTCGTAGTTGATCGGCGTGGAGATTGTACTTGTAGCTGAGATCCTTCTTATACAAGAATGGTTAATAATACAGAACTCATTCAAGACGCTGCAGTTATACTGTTTATTTCATTTTTGTTTACTCAAATAAAAAGACACCGAAGATATTGGATACATCCCTTTTTAAGAACCTGATCGATAAATGGATAATTTCATTTCACAAAGATTTTAGAAAATATGAAGATAAATTTGGTCGATTTTCAATAGCAAATATAAATTTATCGACGTCGAGATCTATTGTTGAAAACTGAACATGTCCTTAAGCTTAAAAATCTGCGCGGTAGTGCGGAGCGCAGTGTGCCATACCCTGCGGTTCGCCGCGCCCCTCCGCGGGGGCGTGTCAGTGTGTTCGACGGCGCTTTCCATACAAACTGAGGTACTTCAGTACAACGTTAATAAACGCGGTGCAGTGTGATAATCGCCTTAATGATTTCTCATAGATGGCGCTACGGCTAAAAACTCGTTGAAAACCGAATAAAAAGATGCGACAAACAAGCACATAGAAAAATTCGTGAGGTCCGTTGGTTCGTTCCGTGGCTTAGTTGGCATAGCGTCTAACGGTGTTAGAAGACGCGTCGGTTCGAATCCGGCCGGAACGAAGGAATTTTTCTAAGTGTTCGATCTTTGTATTAATTGAACGTAGTTAAGCACGTGGATGGCATAAGTTACGAGAGGCCTATACCCAGCAGTGGGTGAAGTCGGGTTGTGGATGATGATGATGAAGCAAAAAGGATCCAATCCACAAAATTATCAAAAAATGAGTTATGTGTACCAAACGGTTCCTAAAGTCTAACCTCTTAGATCAGCAAAAAAAATCCAACATATAAACATAAATAAATATCTCAGGAGTTACATGACATTATAAGTATTGAAAAGAAAACAAGAGTGAGAAACACTTTTTAACTTCAAACTGCCATATCTCGAAAGTGACTGGATGGTGCATTGGATCCTTTTTGTTTAAGAGGGAGCAGAGGAAAAATTCCTAATCTTCGATTTGATTTTAGAGGACTATATCCACTTTAAAGTTAAAAATAAAATATTGTATGAGTAACTACACGATATATTCAAGCATAGACACTAATCAGAAACATAAAACAATAAAGTTTCCTCGATAGATAAAAATCACGAAATGACCTCTAATTTTCACATTTTTTCGATTCATCCTCGAAATGCTACAGGTCATTAGGACAAAAATTAGATAATTAATTATATTTATGCATGATCGAGAACTGTCACGGATTTTTTTTTAATCCCTTTAGTTTTAGAGTTATTCCGCTAAAACGAATTTGGTACTTTTAATGCGCAAAATTCAACATCTCCTGCCACGCGAACTTCAGGCATATATTTGTTTCACAAATTCAAAGCCAACGTCAAAACTTTTTTGGCATGCTTCCCCATGCAAGTCCACAATTCGCATTTTGTACTAGCATGGCGAGCTATGGCCTAAACCCTCGCATGAGAGAGGCTCTATTCAGCAGTGGGCCGTACAAAAAATAGGTTACAGTATGATGAGTGTTCTGAGTAATGCAACCCGGTGATTTAAGTTTACTAAAAGTGTACTTAATGCACCTAGGTGAACTAATTTAGGTGAATTAAGTTATCCGTTCGGCCATGGAGGCAGTTGATAGTGTAGTAATATCTCGAAAGTTACTAAAACGCAAATGCCTTAGCTATGACGATTATTGTACATACGCCAGCACAACAAGCTACACATTGACGTATCTTGTTCCGTTGCACTGGAGGCGATTTGCGAACAAAAATGTGTAGTCTGGTGAGCCATTGTCCGTACATATCATAATATATTTTATGTCAATTTTGTAACGTCAGTAGAAAATAGATACTATATGGCAGCTGCGGGAATTCCCAAGACTGCGCGAGAATCCAGTTTATACGTTACACAATTTTGCTATGGTTACAAAAATTCGCTTCCATTCTCCTTCGCAACAATATAAATTGAGCCTTACTTTAGTTTGTCAGCAAGCGTGCACTTGCACTTGATACTTAACAAGAAGCATTTTTATTAATTATAAAAACTAGTTTATGTTCGTAATTTGCTCGTTACGTAATTGACATAAAGTCAATTTTGCTATGGTTACAAATATTCGCCACTCTGCTTGCCGTTAAAAATCGTGACTAGAAGATCGTAAAATAGTATCAAATTCATCAAGATTGCGAGGGTGAAAAACAAAATTATTCAGTCAAAAAAGCGTTCCCATAAAAATGTTAATGATTTCCCGTTTTTCAGATATTCCTCTAAACGGCGTACCGTCGGAATTTAGAAAAAAATACAACATTACAGAGCAAAATTTAAAAGAAGTAACAAACGAAATAGAAATTATAGACAGTAATGTACCAGGTAACAAAACTTACTTAGAAGATCTTAAAAAATTGTTGAAAAAGCAAGGAGAAATACGCACTAAGAAGAATGCACCTTCACTAGATTTGAAAGCTATGTATAATATGGCAAAAAGAGACTGTCCGTCATTCGACCACGATTTTTCAAGCACAAATTTGTTGTCTAAAGCGGAATTAGAAGAAATTAAAGAGCTCTTAAAAAAGAGTATATCAGCTAATTTAAAGATAAACAAAAAAATTGTGAACCCCAAGTCATCTCAATTTCATTTATGTCAATTGTCAGAAAGTATTCTGGCCGCTTGTATTTAGAAAGCAGGAATTTCTGAGGCGCTGCGCAGATGGAGCAATTTTGATCCTCGAGTTTCGGCAACTATCTGTGTATGACATTTCAACACAATTCCATGAAACTGCGATTAAGTACATTGTTAATTGCCACCTCAAGTTGCCAATTTCTCCAACCGGCAACTGCAACGTGTCGAGCGAGAGCGACTACACTCCTTCCCGTCTCACGCAGCGTCAGTCTTGCTCTTGCTAATGACCTGGATTTCGAAAGTTTCTTTTAAATCGCGGCATCCGTTAGGCTTTTTTGTTGCTGCAACTGGTAATTAACGGACACTTGTTGACAGTTGCGTCAACTAAAACTGCACCTTCAGCGCAGCGCATAAGGGTGCCTTGAAATTAGACGCTTATGAAAACAGTGTAGTGGCGCTGCAGCCGCACAACAATATTTATAATGTCGGCCATACACTCTACGGTATACCGGAGAGGTCTACCTGCGCAGGTAGACCGCTTGTGGTAGCGTATGTGGGACTGTCCGGTATGCCGGAGATCTTCAGTTAACTTCGGTGTGGCGCTACTACTACACAACTACCGATTTAGTGGCGTTGGGTTGTATTCCTTTTAATTTTTCTACAAGCATCTTATAAGCAGCTTCTATTTTATCTCGGTGGTATTCTTTATTTCCTATATGTCAAAGACATGGATGAATTCGATATATTTCTATAAATTCCTCAAGTATTTTCTTATTATCTTTGTATGGATGTTGTCATTTTTTATTACGCACTGGAGTACGATGCGAACGACGTACCGTAACTAGAAATTAAATGGCGTAACCTGCGCAGGCGACCGTAGTACACGCACACATGCACAGGTTCACCGTACGGTAGCACTCAAAAGAATTAATTTTCGATCTTGCGCCTGTCGCCTGCGCTGGTACACTAAACTGTCTGTTCCAATTTTTCTATATCTATGGTTCCAATACACGTTCCGGTCCAGGCAGACCTCTCCGGTATACCGTAGAGCCGGTATGTCCGGAATTAAGCGCAGTTCCTTACGTTCAGAATTAGTGAACTAAAAATTACTGAAGTGTTACAGACTCTTATAAACTCACAGCGCGTATGACATCCTATGTAGAGTATTTAAAATATATAACGCACACTCTCATAGCCCCGCACCAGGGAAACCCTGTATCGCAGGTGTCATGGATACACACATACACAACTACAAATTACACCCAAACTCACGAGAGAAATAAATGCAGGCCATACAAATATTTCTCCCGGCCATGGAATCGAACCTGGGACCTCTGCGTGGCAGCCCGGCATGATACCCGTTCCGTCACTGAGGCAGCAATATACTAGAGACGGCAATAAACAATAATACATATACATTTTTCTTCAAGCAATACCAACATACAAATTGACATGAAATTGAAACGGCTGTCCGAGATATGAGTTGTGTTAAAGTTACTCGAAATATAATGTTTAGTAAGGTCAGGTGGGGTAAGAGGAACATAGTTTATTTCGAGACAAATGTTACGAGCTCTAGGAGGAATAAATAATGTCTTAAGCGAATTTCGAAATCCTTTTATCTTGCCCTGGTTTAACAGCTTTCCATGTTTTAACAATCGTTACGCTAAAATTAATACTTACGATGTATCTGACAAAAACGTTCAGATTGGGCTAAAGTTTCTCTTTCCCAAAAAAATGGGGTAAGAGGAACTATCATCGTATATTATATAAATATAATATATGTATATTTAAATATATCCGTAGTTAAGTACTAAGTAAAATTATTTCAATCGATTTTGATCTTAAAACCATTGAAATAACGTATAGTTATAAAAAAAGTGAAATATTAGTTTTGGGGCAAGAGGAACATACAAGTTAAAGTCAGAGGTGACAAATTAAAAAAAAGTGAACCTGTTATAATTTTTTTAGTACAAAACATAATAAAGGCACATTTTTAACCACTCGTTTGCAAATCAACACACTGAGTAACTTAAGTACTTTTTAAACATCGTCATAACAGAAAAACAATGTTAGGTCCAAAAATAAAATTATACTTCTAGCAAAATTTATTCTTCTCTAGTCAGCATAACGACTCTACTTTGAAAACCGTTTCACTAAATCAATTGTGGTATAGAAGTAGTCGTAGTAGTAACGTGCAATGAGCCGCTTTTGTGTTTGTTTTTAGATTACTGACGTAATATAAAACATAAATAATGACTTATTTTAGAGCTTATGCAAATTGTTTTTAGTTTTCGAATAAATATTAAATTTTCTAAAAATTCGTGATGGAAAAAAATGTGCTACCAGAATTTTACTGCTGGCTTTAAAAACTACGCTAAAGATGTGTCATTGTTTACACATAAAATTGTAGTGGTGTAATTATTGTAACTTTCGTTAGGAATTAACACCATGTTAGACGAACTTAGTCACTTCAATTTTACCAATTTTCGATTACAATCAAAAACGTTATTTGAACAAATTTAACTTAATTTCTTAGAAGTATATATGCATAGGTATAAAATAATATATATGGATATAAAGTTGTGTTAGTTCGAATATGACAATATTCCATTATGACAATTCATCAAAAAGTTTGTCACCCCTGACACAGGGGAAAAGGAACATATGTTTCTCTTACCCCGTAAGTAGTAAACCCTCTTACCCCAACAATGTTTTTGGATTTTAGAATTTTGATTTCAATGAAACTCGCATAATTTGTTGTTTTTGGTCTGAAATAACTAATAAAAAGTAAAACTTACCGTTTTTTTACGTGTTTTTCTATAAAAATAATCTACAATTAATTTTTATACTAATATTTATATTAATACTCTTGTGTTCGAGTAGTTTTCACGAGAAGCTAAATATGGTGCATTTTTAGGTTATTTCCAGTAGAAGCTGAATATGGATAACTTTTGGGCCTTCAAATTGTGGCAAACAAAATTAAGCAATACTGCAATGTCTTTACAATTTAAATTTAATGTTATAGTTTTTTTATATTTCTATACATGTCATACGTTTGTATAGGTTAACTTCGGCCATGCTTGTCATTGGCTCCAACACTGACAACAGAAAAACACAACAAAAAAACTCCAGACATTTTTTCGCGGTTTTTGGATCGTATTTATTGTCATCCGTTTTAGTAAGTCAATGACAATCTGCTCTGGTAAATATATGTAAAACAATACCACTGTTACACTACACACAAAATCGCAAAAATAAACCCTCTACATCCAGTCTAGCCAAGGGTGGAATTGCAATTTTCATATACGTGATTAACCCAGTACGTAATACATATCCGCACCGTCACGTCGAAAACTTTCCGTCTCTAGTATATTGCTGCCTCAGTGACGGAACGGGTATCATGCCGGGCTGCCACACAGAGATCCCAGGTTCGATTCCATGGCCGGGAGAAATACTTGTACGGCCTACATTTATTTCTCTCGTGAGTTTGGGTGTAATTTGTGGTTGCCCGTGCGGGGCTATGTTGCGTGTGTGCGTTATTCATGAGAATCGATTTATTTTTATAGGCCTATTCTGTGTACGGACATGACAAGAATGTGTGTTGTATTTGTAAAAATAAGCTAGTGTTGTCGATTTTTGTTTGTGGCAGACCATAGTGACACAATTCAATATAGCATTTGAGTGCACCTGTTTGCTTGTAGTACTACCCCAAAAGTGGCAGAAAGTTTTGTTCGAGAAATAACGCTAATAGCGTAATAATACAAAAAGACCGGCGAATCTTCTGTGGACAACGATTTATTGATACTTTGGTGGAACAAAGGCAAGCTTTTTCATCATTTCGCAGATTTTCGTATAATTTTTCGAATGTGTGTACCTGATTCCTTGGATGAATCCAATACCTTCTGTTCTTCTGGCGATAAATAAATAGCGTACTTTGACATGACAGTTAGATGCACGCGGTCTCCGCGCGACGTGAGCGCGGTGAAATTCGTGTCCATTATATGCGCCCTTACAGTGCTGCCATCTTTCAAAAACTTAGAAATGCATTTAACAAATGCGTTCACAGATCGAGAGAAGGTAAAGTGTAAGGGAATAATTTTTTTGGTTAGTCCTAAAATGTCCTTGCATAATATATTTTTTAAATTTATTTATCTCGTTTTTACCACAGGATAGCTTTACAAAAGACATATTTTATTTGATAAAAATTTTAAAATAAGGTTATTTTTGTATTTAACAAATATATACTTTAAATTTTAAACATTCAATCAAATATGTTTTAAACATGGCCTAAACCCGAAAAGACCCGTGCTCAGCAGTGGGACGTATAAATGAGTTGATAATGATGATCTCCAACCAAAGATTATGAGAATTTTCAGAATAGGAACTTTCCGGTAACGGTGAGGATATCCTCATCTCTCTGTCTTCATATCTGGCAAAGCATTGTTAGAAAATAGTTCTACAAATACTGTAGAAAATTGGCTATTACTTTGTAGAGAACAACTTTAATTTTAACTGCGTCCGTGGCCCCGCGACACAGGGTTTCCCTAGTGCGGGGCTATGTTGAGTGTGCGTTATTATTATTATTAAATTAAAATTACATTAAAGTTGTAGTACTTAGTAAATACTTACACTAAACGTACCAGAGAGTATAGTGAGTAAATTTAATCCATTCACATTTTTTTCCAACGCTGACATAGTAATAAAAATAATTATATTCCCACATTGATTTTTATTTCAATATTTCTTACATAATTTTAACAGTTGTATAAATTTTCTATTTTACGTATGTAGTACGTATGAAAGCATACGTGGAATTTGATTACCCAGTTTTATGTATTAATAAATAATTAAAAATATAAGTAAAAAAATAAACATATTATTCAACAAGTAATTATATCCTAAAAATATGGCACAAAATTATTAGCCCACCATCACAGAATATATATGACATTCGACAAACAAAATTATAGTTCCAAGTTTTGGCGTTAGAGGCGCCACAAACTGCAATGATAAAGAAACAGTAAACAGGTCTAAGTGGGGGCAGACTGGGCCTGTACCCTGCAGTGCAAGGTCGGGTTCGGCCAGAGGTGTGCGTACTTTGAAGCAATTTCCTACTGAGGAATGAAATAATACTTGTACGGGGGCCATATTAAATAATAATCCAAATAATGATTAAGAACTCCAACGGATTCTTCACGAATCATGATAATTTAGTATTAAATCCGTTATTGCAATATTTGTTGACAAAAATTGTCGACCTACAACATAGCATAACTTCCACCTGTCCTTTTCTCTCTCTGTTCAAAAACTCTTTCAATGCCCACTATGACATTCTACCACTCCATCTCTAATAGTTTCCGACCGCCCTTTATAACGTTTTACCACTTCATCTTTCTCTAATAATTCGAACTTCTTGTAGTGGTCCGAAGTATAGGTAGTATATAGATAGTATAGGCCGGCCATTTTGTTTATTTGAATGTTGAACAGCCTGTTCTGCCGCAAATTTATCAAATTGCCTCGTTATAGTACAAAGGCAATTGTTAGTTTCTAAAGCCGCAAATTTTTTACAATTTGTTACTTATTTCGTATTTTTGCCTTTTACTTAGAAATATTTTTTCTGTTCAGTTCAGCGTTTTCAGTAGCAATAGCAACTGAGTTTGTTTGACGTGTTACGAAGTGGATACGTTAATCACTTTTTTTTTTACAACATTAGACATAATTTGCTACAATTAATCTGTAGACTAAATCTGGTAAATCTTTGGACTGTTCTGTCATAAAAGCATTTGTAAAATGTGTTTAAGTTATTAGTGGCGCCTCTAGCGGAGAAACGTTGCAGTGTGTTCTTTTTTTAATGAATTCTTAAAGTATGTACGGTAGGGTGGTTGATAATGAATCATCTAAATTTTAAGAGCTGTGAATCTGGATCTAAGAACCTAAATTATACAGATTTTGCTTAAAATTATAGGTAATTATACTGGGTATAATAAAGTAGTACTTCATTTTTGTCCAAATACAGTCAGTCCTTCAAAAACATGTTTTTTTTACAAAGTGAGAAATGGTTCACTGTGCGCACTCCATGGTACTCTTTGAACCGGGGGCTGGTACGTAATGAACCAAATACGCCAAAATGTACATGATTAATACAATCATCAGCAAAATATTTTATTTTTATAAAAAATGTGAAATACAACGTAGTTTTTACTTAAATTATTGAAAACAATAAGTTTTTGGGCATCCGACTGAAATATTAAACATAATTGAAATAGAACATCAGCTTTTAAAAATATAATAATGAAATATAACGAAGAAAAACAGCTTAAGTCTCACAAATTCACAATAGGAGTTTTGTAACTCAGTCGTGCACTTACTGTGTGATTTTTTTAAAGATCTAGCAGTCAACATTTTCATGTTTAATTTATCATTAAGTTGTCATAGGTTCATTGTGTACATCTTAAAAGTGGTTCATTCTGCACCATCGCCCTTGGGCATCCAAGCTGCAGTTGTAGACTAGGTAAAGTGTGGTGCTTATAGTAGAAGCTCACCTGGTGCGATTTGCACCAAATTTCAATATCGCATTTTTGAGTTATTGGCGCGATTCATAGTGTACACTTAGTTCACTAGTCGACCACCCTACCCTACCTAAGTGATATGTTGGTTGGTATTAATTTAAAAGTTGAGACAATTGATTAGGATTTTCCGTTAGCACCATTCTCAGGGTTGAACGTTGGATCGAGCCCCAGTTTCTTCATCTCCACGGCCATTTCGAATAAGTAATCATAGCATTCCGTCCTGCAACAATTTACGATATAATCAAAAAATCAAAAATCAAAATCAAAATAATCTTTATTTCATAGGTAAGCATTATTACACTTGAAATCGTCACAATGGTTAAACTCTACCGCTCATTCGTAAGGCAGATTCCCCTGAGAAGAATGAGCAAGAAACTCTAGGGGTTGCTCTTTGTAAATAACATTATTATATACAATATTTTTTTATTTGAAACATCAGATTGAGACTACCTCCATGAGCTAAACGGGTTACTACCACGGATTTTTGTCATCCAAGTACGCAGAAGTTGTATAATAACCTTTAGTATAAAGTTTTTGTTTCACTATAGTTTTAAACCTCGTGAAAGGCAAATTTTGTATATCAACCGGAATCTTGTTATAGAAGCGTATACATTGCCCCTTAAATGATTGTTTGACTTTGTGAAGACGACTATCAAGAAAAGCTAGTTTATTTTTATTCCTCGTATTAATGTTATGTCTGTCACTATTTTTCATAAAGAAATTACTATTCCTTTTAACATAAATTACATTTTCATAAATGTACTGTGAGGCTAGTGTAAGAATGTTAATTTCCTTAAACTTATCTCTCAAAGATACTTTGGGGCCCAGATTGTAAATTGCCCTAACTGCACGTTTCTGCAGGACAAAGATTCTATTGATATCGGCGGCATTACCCCAAAGCAAAATGCCGTATGTCATTAGACTGTGAAAGTAGCTGAAGTAAACCAATCTAGCGGTTTCGACGTCTGAAAGTTTCCTTATTTTTTTAATCGCGTACACTGCAGAGCTGAGCCGTTTTGACAACTTACTTATATGGGGACCCCATTGCAATTTAGCATCTAACGTTATACCTAGAAATACAACTGTATCCACAAGATTCAATTTTTCGTTTCTAACTACAATGTTTGTAACCGTCTCTCTAACATTGGGTAATGTAAATTTCACACAATTTGTTTTTTTCTCATTAAGAAGTAGGTTATTAACAGCAAACCAATCAACTACTTTAGATATAGCATTGTTCACATCGTCATAGGAACATTGGTGCCTTTTAACTTTAAATAATAAGGAAGTATCATCAGCAAACAATACTATCTCATGATTTATACCCTCCATAAGGCTAGGTAAATCATTAATATAAACTAAAAACAAAAATGGGCCTAGAATTGAACCTTGAGGGACACCCATGCTAATTACAGACCCTGACGATCTCGTACCGTTAACATCGACCCTCTGTACCCTACCACGCAAATACGATTTAAGAAGGTCGAGATCACGTCCCGCCACACCATAATGGCGAAGTTTCCTGACCAGTGTATCATGGTGCACACAATCAAAAGCCTTGGAAAGGTCACAGAATACACCAATAGCATCATGTGAGACTTCCCATGCATCAAATATATGATTAATCAACTCTACACCAGCGTCGGTTGTAGAGCGACCCCGAGTGAAACCAAATTGTTTAGGAGACATTAAATTATTACTATAAAAATGTGCACACATCTGATTTAGAATAATTTTTTCAAATATTTTACTGAGAGTTGGTAGTATTGATATAGGTCTGAAATTGGTGGGGTCAGAAATACTACCAGATTTGAAAAGTGGAATAACTTTACTTTGCTTCATGAGGTCAGGAAAGACACCATCATCAACACATTTATTAAAGACACAGGCTAAGTAAGGCGCAATACAATCAACTATAGAACTAATTACTCTGACTGAAAGACCATCAAGATCAGCAGTATTTTTTATATTTATAGACTTAAAGGCTTTAACAATATCGTTTGAAAATACATGACGGAACCTTAAATTAGTGCTACTAACTGCATTATTTTCTTTTAGTAAGGATTCAGCGGCCGTGGGAGATGAATTTAACGAATTAGTAGTCAAAATTGGAATGTTGGTAAAAAAATTTTCAAATATTTTAGCAACTTCTGCGTCTGTGTTTACAATTTTGTCATTAAATCTTAGTTGAAAATCTAAGTTACGAGGTTTGACCCTTCCAGTTTCGCTATTTATAATATTCCAAGTCGTTTTTACTACATTCGCGCTGCTTTTTATTTTATTATTAATAAACATTGCTTTGGCTGCCACACAAACACGTTTAAACATTTTCGAATATTTCCTAACAAAATCATTAAAACTGTTACTAGTGTTATAAGTTCTTTCATCGTAAAGATCATACAGCCTTTGTCTACTTTTGTGAATTCCCACAGTCGCCCATTCACTAAATTTATATATATATATAAATAGATATAAGTATAGGTATTACAATCTAATACATCACATGGAGTTTGAAAAGAAGAATTTCATAGATGTAGTTATTTGTAGTGACGACGTGACAATTGATGTAATAATACGCTATCACAAACACTGACCGTTGAAGAGAATGGTCCCAACAAGCAATAGTAAGTACTGGACATATGCGCTGCGCCGCCACCGCCAACGGCTGGCTTAGGAGCGGTTACAGACGACGACTTTTAGCAGTGATGCAAACGCGATGCAGTAGCGATGCAAACGCGATGCAGTCGCTAATTATCCAACTTTACACAGACGCGCTATTTTAAGCGCTCGATTGCATCGCTACATTTGTAATTTATAAGCGATTGCATCAATGCATATGCGCGTGTGTGTCGATGCAATCGCCTATAAATCGCAAGTGACCTTTCATATGACCTTCATGAAAGAGGAGTTTTGGCTGAAGGGTGTCACGTACAGACGTTTCCAAGGTCGGTTACCGGACACCCGCGTTGCGTCACACATTGCAGTCCATACGTGTAAATAATTAATAATTGTTTAATTATGTTTTCTTATATTATTATGTAGGTTAGTCTATAAGGTATGTATTTATCGGTCTACGTAACCTGGTTAGAAATAAATAAATAAAAAAAAAATTAATACAAAGATCCGGCCGGATTCGAACCGGCGTTTTCTAGCAAACCGAATCCGGCCGGATCGAAGGAAATTTTTTCTAAGTGTTTGATTGATGACAAAACATAATTGAATATCAATTCAATACAAATATAAAAAATTAATATTTAGTAATGTAATAACAATTACGATTATATTGAAGATTCGTAAATGTTGGTCTACGCTATTGCATTAGGTTAGTATCCTGTAGTGATAGTTGCTTCACATCTTTACTAGGTACCACGTTATTTTGACTAAACGATTTTTTCTCCGCTTTGATGGATAATGAGGTCTGACATGACATCGCCGCAGCGGTGTAATAATCGCATGAGATCTTGAAGAACGAATATCGACGCATTAAAACGCATTATAATTAATTGTTCTAAATTTAAATGTAAATTTTCATTGTGTTTCTTTAATTTAAAATGCTGTGTTACTTAAAAGGAATTAATTCTTATAATTGATCCTTACCATCGGCATCATAAAAATACAGGATACAATTTTTCACATTGGTCCATTGACTTACAAATAAATGAACGACGGGTCTAATACAAAAACCACGAAAAAAATGTCCCAAGTCAACCTATTCGAAATTTAAATTGTAATGTCATCGCAGTATCGCGCTGTCAGTAGAACAAATGAAGACTAAAGCGGAGTGTCGCGCTCTGTATACGATTTTAGCGCCTTACAAGTGCGGACACTTTTTAGCGCGGACCCGACGTCCATATAATTGTAAGTCAATGCATTGGTCGGTTTGATTTCCCAGGTGAGACAAGTAATTTTTTTAAAACCTTTGAATGCAATATTACTTACTATCATGGATCAACAACCCAAGAGGACTGGTAATCTGCATACTACAAATCGTAACTCTGAAAAAGGTCAAAATGCCGTCTTGTTTTTAGATGACGCTGATCGATAGCCTGGAAGTTGTTTATATTATGTAAATAGCCGTGGATATAAATTGATACCTCTTTAATATGAAATACAAGAAGTTGGTTTTTTCCTTGTAATATTATTATTCAAATATTGATGAGCTAAAATTATTTTTTGAACTGTGACAAATCGACCCCTCTTACGTAAAATATCGTATGTCCAAATTGCCAAGTTTACAGGGGCGCGTTTTAAAGTTCTGAATTCACTCATGTAATAGATCATCTAACCGATATCTAGGATTTTCTAATACTCTATGTGAGTAACGAGCTGCCGAATAACACTGAGAAATGCTAAAGTCATGTTTATGCTCATTTTAGTGAATTCAGAATTTTAAAACGCTCCTCTGTAAACTTGGAAATTTCGACATGCGATACTTTCTTTACGTAGGAGGGGTCGAAATATGCGTGTCAACAGACGGCATGGTGCGTAATAAACTAATTTATAAATTAATGTTTCCTAATACAGTTAGAAGGAGCTAATCTTAAACAAAATAAAAGAATAGCCGGCACTATCCATAATAATTTGTACAATAAGCGCCATCTAGTTGGTTTGTTTATTACTAGCAATTAGAGTAGATTTGATAAATTGCAGCTTGTCATTGTAAAACAAATTAGCTACAAAAATAGTTATTTGGTACTCGTCGCGACATCTGGTGTACCAAGGTATTAAATACCCGACTACGCTGTCTTATAAAGAGATTAGCAGTCCTCTTCAGTTATATAGGTCCATGCTTACTATTAAAAATAATGTACAATATTTAAAGAACTTTCCCTTTGTGTCGCATAGCCGTGAGACACGATGTATTTTGCTTGTATGGACAGTGTGGTTTTTTTACAGAAGTTACACAGCAGCGCCAGCGCCGACAGCGCGCGGCGGGGCGCCACGTTATAGGGTAAAAAAATAATAATTATCAAAAGTGCAATATGGAACATAAATAAGTATTACTTATTTCCATCGAGTTTATAACCAGAAACAGAGACGAAACGTCATGTTAGAGATATTATATTTATTACAATAAATATAGAATTTTTTTGGAATATACGGAGACGTACACACAGGTCAGTTGTTGGCGTTGTACTATTTCAGCTTTCTAATTTGTGATTTCAGCGCAAACGAGAGTTCAAATTCAAAAGTGACATCAGTACCATTTGACCGATGAGTTGCCAGGGATGGATGGCCTAATACTCGATGCTTATTTCTCATTAAAATCGCAAGTTACATGCATTCGGGGCTACCTACTAGATTTAATTCAAAAGCAGTAGGTACTTACATCGTCTTAGCTTGTTGCCACGTATCGCCCCAGACATAAACGCCATGTCGTCTAACAAGTACTGCGCTGGTGCCTGGATACTTCTGTATCGCTTCTGCCATACTACAAGCCAGGTCTTTCTCGAATGGTGTGTTCTCTATTATGGGCACCACTAGTTCCTCGTCATATCGAAGGTAGCGCCCTAATTTAGCGTCTTTTATACCCTGGAATCGAGAAATGACAAATTCACTTTATATATAAATATTTAACTGCTGATGCTGTAATAATAATATAATATATATTCTATATTTATACTATGTTTATTAACATCTCATAATTCCTCGCTTGATACCTTTTTGCACTTTTTGCCAAGTTTCTAATTCCTTTTCCAAATGTACATTCCATGATATTATAAAAGTTTCCCCGTTTTAAAAACAAGTACTTAGTCAAAACACTTTGCAAGTGGCTAAAACGTTTACCGCGAAAAGCCAAGAGAAATAAGAAAAAAAAAATTCACTTCTCATGCTTTTAAAGTTCGTATTTATGCTGGGTGTAGGCTGCATAAAATAGGATTTTATGCTCTAGTGCATAGAATAAAAAAAAACCATCACATTAAATATGTGTAATTGTTGTAATTTTACATTGAATTTTAATTAAATAATCGTTTATTTGTAATATTGCTGTTTGATTTCCTCGCAATCGAAGTGAAAAGCAGAGTGTACAACTCGTTCATAAAACTCATTTTATTCTCGACTTAAGTATCCACTCTCGCCGGGTAAAATGACACGTTTTATGCAATTGTTGTACAATCTACTATTATTGTACAACTGGATAGCAGAATACTGACGTGCTTTAATGAAATTGAAAACACCGTAAAACCGTATCATGACGCAACAATAAAGAAAACATTATTATTTATTATTTGGACAAATTAATACAATTCAATAAGTTTGAAATCTAAGGCGATTTAATCAATGAACGCGAAGCATTACTTGTAGCGCATAGAGTGTTGCCATTACCTAGAAATTTGTGACGTATTAGAACCAGTGCAAACCGGCGGACGGGAAGGTACAGAACGTTAACTTTATGAATGCAAATTTTCTGCTTTTGCAATTTGTAATAAGGTATACACATCGAGTATATAACCAGAAATACAGACGAAATATCCATCCCCGACAGCTCATCAGTAAATGGGCCTTTTAAATGTCAACTATTGTTTGCGCTGAAATCACAAATTAGAAAGCTGAAATAGTACAGCGCCAACAACTGACCTGTGTGTACGTCTCCGTATATTCAAAAAATATTCTGTATTTATTGTAATAAAGATAATATCTCTAACAATGGGGGCTATTCCATTCGGTGGTGTGAAACAGCAAAACATCTAATTACAAAACAAACGGAATCACATTTCATCGGTAATTAAATATTAAATATGTAATTTTTCAATTGTGTCCATTATAGCAAAGCTCAAGTTAAACTGGTCGATTTGAAGTGAAACAATTGACGACCCCGTCAATTATTTCAAATTCGGGCTGGCCAATCGGAGCGCAGTTGTCATCGTAATGATTTGGCATAAGTTTTCAAACAAATTAAAATGACATTTTGTCCTATTTCTGGTTATAATTATACTCGATGGGTATACATTTCAATACTCTAAGATGGAGAGTCAGAGTCAACAACATGACGAAAGTAAATTTCAAAATCAAGGTTCGATTGGGCCTTTTCAAGACGAGAGTGAATAGGCATTATTTAGGCGAGCATGCTACATTGTCGACCTCATCGTCACTTTCTATCAGGTGAAGTGGAGGTGAAATACGCACGTAATTTTATATGTATACATGGTTATTTTTAAAATTCTAATAAGCTCGTAGGACTATATTATTATCACTATAAAAAACAACTTTTGTTACAATATGTTTATGATGTTAGTAATATGGTGCTTGGTACATACTTTAAAAATAATATTGCATATAAAAAGTAAAACGAAAAAAGGAAAATAGTTTATATAACTGAAAACGTAACTAAAACTATATAACATGCAATGGGTGTCATGCATCCATACATTGTCAATTGAGATAGTCAAGCAGGATATTTCTTTTCTATTAAGCATATTTTGTGTATCATTCTTTATTTTATTGTTTAGTAGCAGTAGAGCTCCTTGAGAAAGAGTTCGTCCAGGGAAGAACTGCCACCTTACCTATTTCTGCCGCCAAGCAGTAACTTCAGCATTACCGTGTTCCGGTTTTGAAGGGAAAGGTGCTGTTGAAATTACAGGCACATGGGACTTGTCAACTTATGTCTCAGGGTGACGGTCGCAGTGGCAGTGCCCCTCAGATCTTTGCGATTCAAAGCTCAGAGTGGCAGTGCTGTTATCGACAGGCGTGTAGCTTACCATCAGGCGCACGACTTGTTCATCCTGTCACTTGATATTATAAAAAAACCCGTAATAAAAAAATATAACTATATAGCTTTACCATATTTGAATTTTTCCTTTCATCATACTACTACTCGGCGTATGTAGTGGTATCCGTTATAATTAGATAAAACATTAGACCTTGATCATTTCCTGATGTGTAATTCGGAACTCCTTGTCATAAAGCAGCGTACAGCGCACGGCGTGCGGCGAGTGGGTGTGTATAACAGCGCCTGCGTTGCGCTCGCGGTATGCGATCAGGAATAGTGGAGTACATTGGCTTTTCTTGAGCCTTGTTAAAATAAAAAAAAAAAATCTGTACAGTATGCAGATGGGCGCTGTATCCCCTAAGGGTGTTACCACAACAATCGATCGATGTAGAATTGACACCATCGATCGACGTTGTACAGTGTTTTGGAACACCATGCAATACCCTGTTTCTTCCAGATTTCTATAACAAATACAAATGCGGGAGAAGAACGATTCGTTCTGTGTACCGTTTACGTTCTCGGGTTACTCTCAGACATAAGTGTAAAGAGACTGGTATCATGAAATGTACTGTGACATCACAGTACATTTTTACTCAAATATTTTGTATACCCCTAAAAATGTACAATAATTTCATTAAGAAAGAAGATATCCATAATATTAACCTTAGAAACTCATGGTACCACGATTTCGTTTAACTAAGGTAAACGATTCTTTTATGGGGAACTGTATACGTTTTTGTGATAAGATTCCGGAGAATATTATTTTAAGAGTTGCATTTCCTAAGTTTAAAACTAACATCAAAAGTATTTTAATAGAAAAGTCATATTTCAAAATAAAAGAGTATGTGTTAGATAAAGATGTATGGAAATACGATATGAGTCCAGATTCCACGCAATTATGATTCAAATTGCATTGCATAGCATTTAAGTTTATTTGAAAAGAGCAATCCCTAGTTTCTTGCTCGTTCTT
>NW_020653850.1:20847490-20885088 GCF_003589595.1 Hyposmocoma kahamanoa | reverse complement strand
TTTTTAGCGCGGACCCGACGTCCATATAATTGTAAGTCAATGCATTTAGTACATTAATTTCTTTATATAATATTAATAAATACTTTTTATTTACTTCAAACATAAAATTTTCTGTACTTATATTATCAACATACGCTTCTATAATAAGATTCCGGTTAACATTCGAAATTCACCAGTCACTAGGTTTAAAACTATAGTGAAACAAATATTTTATACTAAAACTTATTTATTATTCACCTTCTGCATATTTATATTTATATTTATATTATTTTATAATTGTGTCACCTTGTAGTGAGAGACAAGACCTCACATATGAGTAGAGTTTTAGCCCTCTTTGTCAACGATTCACCCAATATGACATTTAACTCCCCAACCTGCCAAATATCCCCTATTTGAAATTGGCTACTCAGAGCCACATAATGGGCACATTCCATTAAATGTAGCATATCTTCAAGTTTGTTACAGAATTTACATAGTGGAGATTCTGCTCTTTTTATTAGATGGTAGAACTTATTTAAGGGAAGGTGGCCAGTACGTAGTTTAAAAGCAAAGACCAATTCATTTCTAGAAAGTGCGCCGTCCACAAACCAGGGCTTTCACCGTGGACGAACTTGAATGGTGTTGTACCAAATCCCTTTCACTTTAGAAATCTCACCATAGATCTTACTCCACATATCCATATTTAGCTCTCTTACAAATGGGATGATTTCTGCAGCAAGAGGTTTACATGATGGTTCTATGGATTCCGTGATAGCTTCTCTCGTTAATTTATCTACTATTTCATTGCCTTCTAGTCCGATGTGTGATGGAATCCATTGCAGCATTATATATGTTGTGCATATTGGGATGACAAAAATCCTTGGTGACAATGGTGAGTGACCCTTTTAGATCTTGCAAGTTGTCTCAATCTACATATGATGTATGAAATAAATATTGTAAATGATAAATATGTACATATGTTCATTTACAAAGAGCAACCCCTGGAGTGTCTGGCTCATTCTTCTCAAGGGAATCTGCTTTACTCAGAGCAATATAGTTTAATCTATTGTAATATATTGTTATATTTAACAATTCCAAGTCTAAATTGCTCACTTATGAATTAAAGATTATTTGATTTCAACTGTGCAATATGACTTTTATATTTTTATTAATGAATGAATTGTATTGTATTTTTTATTAATGAATTTTTTTAATAATAACGCACACACTCAACATAACCCCGCACTAGGGAAACCCTGTGTCGCGGGTGCCATGGACACACACATAGACAACCACAAATTACACCCAAACTCACGAGAGAAATAAATGTAGGCCATACACATATTTCTCCCGGCCTGGGAATCGAACCCAGGACCTCTGCATGGCAGTCCGGCATGGTAACCGTTCGGCCACGGAGGCAGTTAAAGGAATTGTATTGTAACATTTGAGAAATGTATCAGTAAATATAGCATAGCAAGTGGAGATACATGGTGACTGCCTACCATTGTGTGTGATGATGCATATGTAGTACAAACATGGTGAAATTCCGTCGCAAGAAATAGGTATAGTGGATGATAAAGTCGACACCAGACGAAATAGGTGTAGTGGATGATAAAGTCGACACCAGCCATGGAACTTACTTAGATTTTGTAAGTACTAGGTAGGTATGAAAGTGCAGATGTGGCTACCAAACTGCCTCTATGGCCTAGCGGCTACCATGTTAGTCCCCACGCAGAGGTCCCGGGATCGTTTCCCGGGCCAGTAGAAATACAATTGTATGGCCTACATTTATTTCTCTCATGAGTTTTATATGTGTGCGTCCATGGCACTTGTGAAACAGGATTTCTCTAGTACGGGTTCTTTATTTCTACGAATTTAATGAACTGAAGAAAATAATATATATGTTCCACATGGCTAATAATTCGTAATAATGACGCCGTAACTTACCAGTCCAAATTTCGACATTATTTTCTAGTCCTCCGTCTTAATGCAGAAGTAATTACAATGTTTGACTTTGTTAATATTAGACTTTATCTTATCTTATCAAGCCTAATTATTGCAAAATTTGAATTATATTTACACAATATAAACAAAAAGGCAAGACAAATAATTGTGAGGTTAAGTAAGAGCGTTCAATATCAACCGTGGAACTTTATTATCAACTCATTATTTTGTACTCCTTGTGTGATATGACTTGGCTATAATGAATAATATTTTGTAACCTAAAAATACATTTATTATTAATTATGTATAAGCAGTACAAATCAAGCATGTGCTGCACATTTTCAAGATTAATAAAAGAAGTAACAGACAAAGAAGTAACTGGCAATTAGTTTTCGAGCGCATTTGAGTTGACATTATAGAATACTTTTGTAAAGATTGCTAGTGTACCTACATTAAACTATGAAAGGTTTTAAAATTGTATAATACGTTTTCATAAATTGTATAGCTTATAACCGTTTTTTTCCTTTTCAAAAAATTATGAAACATTATTTATGTATTCAAAAGTAGAAAAATTCATCGAAGACTAATTTTTGTGCTTTGGCGTAATTATGCTGAGACTCAGGGTCGTATTCTAGAACTCTACTCAATGTTCAAGTCAGGACTTGAGCAGACTTGAGTATGATTTCAAGCACTGGAAATACGACCCTAATGCCAAGGACTTGAGTATGATTTTCAGTGCTTTAAATCATACTCAAGTCCTGACTTGAGCATTGAGTAGAGTTCTGGAATACGACCCTGAGACTGGCAATGTTTGGCGGTCTTTAGCTGTAGACATAAAAGCGAACTGAAAGCACTTTGGTGAGGAGAGTCTCCTTTGACCCCCTGGTATTCAGGGTTTCAAAATCTCAGTACTCGTTAAGATTAGCGTATTTAAGGCTTTAGCGGTTCTTGTTCTGGCGGCCGACGTTTAGGTACAATATAATAGAGGTTTGAAACGTATGCCTATAACAATAGGTACTTAGAATCATCTTAAAATATAGAACCTACAGTTTTCCGAAATGATTGTTAAGTTTATGTATGTTGCATGTGTAAATACTTCTTGCTAAAATAAAAATGATTCTGGTTATTTCTTTACTTTTCATTCGCAAAAGAAGGATAATTTACAATAGAAAGAAAGTGTCAAGTCTTCGATTAAAATTTTTATATTAAAATGTTAAAATTGTAGGTTTCAAGCGATGATTCATCAATGATTTCAAGTATAAATTGCTGCGAGTATAGAACACGACATGAGCAAATGACTAAAGTAATAAATTAACGGTTCACTCCAAACGTTAGTCATATTTCGTCTTACGGTAAGGTCATTTTAAATGTCATCTCTTGCTGCTTCTGTTGCTTATTAAAATAAAATTAAAAATTGAAAATATTTCTCTCAATTTACAGCCAGATTGTTGGCAAATGTCTTAATTACAAAATATTCATTTATTTTATTGTTAGTGTAAGTAAGAAAAAAGGAGTACTAAACTATTGGTTATAGAATATAAAATATGCCTATATTTGTTCTTTTCGATAACTTCATAATTATACTTTGAAGGCGCGTTATTGTGTCTTAAGTAATACTCCGTGTATTTTGAATAATATTTAGTCATATAAAATCATAATTTATCAAGTTTAAAACATATCATAACATTGGTCAGTCCATGGTCCAATCACCATCAAACGAACTTGCTATATGAGCGCTTATCGGACAGACCCGCCATTAGACAAAATTCTCAACTTATTTTTTGAGCATATTGAAGACCATCCGTCTTTAAAATTTTACGATAATCAACTATGTACATTTTATTAAGTATATAATTGACTATACGACTAAACTTAAAGTACGGACAACAGCACTTCAGACTACACATTTTTGTTCGAAAATCGCCTCTAATGCAACGGAACAAGATACGTCAATGTTGACTGTACAATTTAGATTAAAACTAACAACGCACTTTGAATTCATTATGATAATGATTTTGGTTTAGGTAGTACACGCACCTAATTGAATTAGATAATATATTTACACTAGATATATCGCACTGTTAATATAATAGTGTATTAACTCAAAAAGTGTACTTTCTCAGAATCGATGAAGAACGAATTACTCACTTCCCGCCAAAAATCATTAAAATTTATGTATGTTATAGTTTATTATAGACATTTAAACAATTTCTCAAATATATTTTAAAATATAATGGAAAAAATAATTTAATATTTTTGAATAAGGATTATTTTGACCAGTACTAGCTCATATAAAATGTGTCTCATTTTGAGTTAAGGGGATATCTTTTGATTATTTCTTACAATATTCTAACGTTTTTTTTAGACGTGTAGAGAATCAAATTTTGCGTTCAGAAATGGTATAATCTCGAATTTCACGTATTTTGAGTTGCAACACTATTGTAATAACAGTGCGATATGTCTGTGTATTTACTTTATTACTCATCTATATTTTTTGAGAAAATACTCCAGGATTATAGTTTGTTTTTATTATTGATAGAAAGATCATGTGATTGTTCACAAATAAAAATTCCTTCGATCAGACTTTATTTATATGATATCAAGTGCTGGGACGAACAAGTCGTGCGCCTGATGGTAAGCGACTTGCTTGTCTATAACAGTGGCAGTGTCACTTAGTACATCGCAAAGATCTGAGAGACACTGCTACTACGCCCACTACCTTAGAGACATAAGTTGAAAAGTCCCATGTGCCTGTAATTTCATCTGCACCCTTAGATACCCTTAAAATCCGGAACGTAGTAATATTCACATTAATGCATGGCGGCAGGAATAGGTAGGGTGGTAGTACTTTCCCGAACGAATTCACACAAGGAGGTCTACTGCTGCTAAAACCAGACCGACTGGACTAGAACCAGTGTCAGTTGTCTCAACTGTTCTTATCAACTGAAGAATTAACTATTTAGTTCCACAGACGAGCAGTACAATGCATGAAGTGCCAGAATGCCTCAGCCGGCGTTACGAGGCTGTCGACGAGTTGATACAAGAGCTAGGCTCCACGTTACAGAAGAGCACAGAAAATGACTGCCCTGAAGATTCTAACCCTGGAATCAAACTAATGTGCGATTTCTGGAGCATTTTGAAGGAAGATCCTAATTGTGATTTACCAGTACGTTTTTTTAGTAACTTTATTACGAATATACATAGGCGTTAATAGAATTTGTAAGTAGGGTGGCCACGCGTCGTGGCCTAGCAGTTCTTTATTGTACATACTACCTGAAAAACATTACGATGGCCATTCTCGGACCAGTGTTCGTTACTTAATTTCCGTGGCAATTTTTATTATTTAAAATTTCAAGTATAATTATTAAATATTTCATGATACTATACTCAAATATTAAACAATAATGCACGATAAAAAAACCTGATGCTTAAATAATAAAAAAATTACACGGAAATTATTAGGTAGTGAACACTAGTCCGGGAATGACCGACTTACTTGGCTACCTCTGCGATCCGAAGTAGATTAGCCTCCGACACCAAAGTATGCCATTTCTTTTAGTCTTTTGCTAATTCCTGCTAAAGTCCGACCATTCGGGTACATTCAGCATCTTCTTTGGCGATTCTATCATATTTCGGACGGCCTACCAGACAATGACCCGTAGGTTGCCCCAAATATGCTCATTTGGCAGCGGGATCCACTCCCAAGGCCGGCCAAAAAAATACTGAAGAAATGAATTTATTAGAGATTTATCGTAAAGCACACAAAGGTGGGCCACAAATTTCAATAACACTGATTTGCCTCTGTCTATGACCAGGCTGGTCAAAATTAGTGTTATATCTCGGAATTAGTAGAAGTGAAGCTGCAGAGCCTTGAACACCGCCGTAAAGTTGCCTGCTTTTCGGTGTTTTACCGGATATGTATATCACGAAGAGTGTGCGATGGAATTACACGATTTAATTCCGCCTTCTCCTTTATCACCGGGGCACTAGGCGCAGGTTTGGGTTCCACCCCATATTGTGGATATTCCAAAGATCCGCACGAAGCGTTACGCTTCCACATTCATATGGCGAACGGTTATGGAGTGGAATTCCCTGCTTGCAGACTTGTTTCCTGAACGTTATAAGTTGGACCTTTTCAAGGCGAGAGTGAATAGGCATTATTTAGGTGTGCATGCTCCATCGTCAATTTCATCGTCGCTTTCCATCAGGTGAGATGGAGGTCAAATGCGCACTTACATTTGTGTAAAAATTAAAATATAAAAACAGAAGGTAATATTTATTTGGTCTCAGTTTCTAATGACTAATATAAAGGTGAATCTTAATACTAAACTTTGAGATCGAGTTAGAAACAAAGACTTTATTTTATTTTATTTGAATTTAAAAAAGGGGGTACAATATATTTAAATAAACATAGTCCTACGAAACTATATATACAGTTTGACTGTAGGATCGAAAATTACTGTTGAATTACTGTTGTAGTATTACTGGCAAACCGTTTAATATGTATGGAATACGTTTCTTTAAGGTCCTATTTCCATAGTAGTTAGTTACTCTTGGGATTACAATTTTACCAGAGGTCATCGACCTTGTATTATAGTTGTTACCAACCGTATACAACGACGAGTCACGCACCTCTGCACTATGGTTATTGACAGCCAGAAGATATTTATGTTGTAAATTAATCTGAAGAATTTTACAAATTTGGAATAATTTAGTATGGTCACCATTACATTTAACTTTTGTTCTTTGTTTATAAGAAGTTTTAAAATCTTAATTTGCTTTTTCTCTGGGCTGTCAATGTATGATTAAAATGTAAGTCCATAGCTATCAAGGGCGTAATTTACTATGGAGTCCACCATTGCCATATACAAACATTTTAACGTGCTGGTTGGCACTTTGAAACTTAAGCGATAGAATTTACCCAATAGTATTCTTAACTTGTTACATATAAAATCTATGTGAACAATACTTTGAGATCGAGATAAGTAACACATTTTTCTTTTTCTACTGGCTTGCATCTACAATTATTTAAATTATTATGTAAACATTTAAATGAATGGGCGAGAATGGGACTGGGTGAGTCGGTTAAGTGCTGATAGGGACAGTGTAAAATCAATAATTTGGTTTTATCCGTGTTCAGAACAATGCCGTTAACATGGCTCCACTTAACAACTGCATCTACATCTAATTGTATGCTAATCCGTTCCGGCTCGTAGCAAACATAGATCGTCAGCGAAAATGTGCGCCGTACAGTGTCGAGTACTAACTCCATACAAACTGTTTACATGCATCAGATAACAGATTGGTCCGCACCCTGAACCTTGAGGCACCCCGCACAATACTTTTATCTCTTTGCTGTACCTATCACCCACTTTCACCCTGTATGACCGCGACGTGAGATAATCACTGAACCATTTGTTCAGCGGCTCTCCCACCCCACACTCCCCCAATGCATTTAACAAATTACATGTTTCAAGAGTTTCGAACGCTTTTTTAAAATCGAAAATTATTTTTTTATCTCCTAAAAAACTGTTAATTTCGTTAGTACAATTTGATAACAAGGCATTAATACACTTCCCTTTCTGAAATCCGTGTTGAAATTTTTTTAAATATTATGTTTTTGAAGATAATCTCCAAGCTGCTTGACAATACATTTTTACTTAATACATAATTGGTATAATTTTTACGACTGCCTTTTTTATGACTAGGGCGAATTATGGCCTCTTTTAACTTATCAGGAAACTTATGATTATATAATACTTATGTTACCGGAGTATAATAAGATTCAACTTTGCTCCGAGTGTAGGGTTGACACTAGATGTCTGTGTTTGACACATTATTTTACTTGTACCGGCAACAGGTTGTAAATATATTGAAAAAATTAAGCGGTTCATCCATAAGTCAATGGGTTCATCATAGTATTTTCTTGCCATATTGAAATAACTTTTTTTTTAATGCAGTTACGTTTTGATAATTTTATTTCGATTATAAGAGTATGATTATATACAAATGAAGTGCCGAATGATTCTGACTTTGAGGCACTCTTGTTCAAATAACCTCAAATACAACTATAAGTACATCTACCATTATTACTTTTAAACACATCGCGAGCGCTTCATTGCTGTATTAACGATTATGCAAATGTGTGCGTTTGTGCACGGCTTGCGGGCCTGCACACATACTAGCCGCGTTGCTATGTTTCATGGAGTTACCATATTTGATTTATTATACTATGATCTCACTCATTGGATATAAAATGTCCTTCTCTCGGCATTTTGCATGCAGAACAGACCGAGAGACGGAGCAAGACTCTCGTCCTCTGTCAGACGTCCGTCCAAAACAATAACTGTGAAATAGTTAATAGTCGACCAAGTTAAAAAACAATGTCAAGTATGAAGTTTCATTGGCATCATGCATCTTTTAATTTAGTCGAGTATTACTTACAGTAAATTGTATCGGACGGATGTCGAACAGACAATGAGAGTACAGGGCCAGACGCCACCGATAATCTAGAGCAAAACAATTTCATGAAAATAAAACAATTAACAGAAAAATATGTTTAATATTTTAAATAAACATTAAATTTTGTTATTAAAATAAAAATAATAAACAGTTGTAACAAACCTACTTTATGTATTAGTCGGCCTTATGCCAGAATGTTTACTTTTAGTTTACTAAGAATCCGCTAGATGGCATTGACCCATTTGACGTTATTTCTGAATCGCGATGTTAAGATTTTTCCCTCGAATGGAGAGAAATCTGAGAATACCGAAAGCTCAGTTAGGCTAACCAGGAGTTGAGTCTCTTTTTGGGAACTGCTACCCGGTACTCGGACCTTCTGATATTGCGTACGCTCATATAGAGCGAAGTTTTATTGCCCATCATAAACGGTGAAATTCATCATCTCGCGGAACGGCTTCCAGGAGTCGAGTCCTTGGGTACAACTGCCTTGACCTTCCGCATATAGGGTGAAATTGTATTGGCGTCATGCAAGGTAAAAGTAAATCTTTCTTCAACAACTTAGAGATTTCACTTGGCTGGAGCTGCGCAGATCCTTCTCCCACGGTAGAGAGAACCGCCCTTTACACAGTGTATAAATAAAAATATATTATTAAAGTATATTTAAAATACATCAATTTTTGTTTCCTTTTTTGGTTTCTAATAATTTTTTACGTCATCGACAACACACCATTTGGGGCAGATACTTCCTTCATCTGCATTCGTTTCTAGCATCGTAGCTCATATCAGTTTAATCTTATGTTTTGATATACAATCAACAGAAATTGGTGCAGAAACGCATGTGTCCCGAGTCGCCCAGTACTCCGCACTGCCCGATTCCTAGTGCGAAATCTAGTATGTTCGGACGCGCACAAAGAATCATGTGCTACATGGCGAATGACACCACCAGAGACAGTAGTCTTTCCAGTGGGAAACAGTAAGTTTCCTCTTTTAATCCGTATATGGACAGACATAAAAAGTACCGCACAAAAATTGTCTCTACTTTTTCTGGCATAGCGCTTATATTGATTCAATTCGTAAATATTGAATTTGGCTAGAGCATAGTAATTATTAGATTTATCATGAATTCAGTACATGTTTTGATTTCCACATAAATTTTATAGATCTGTAAAATTATTTCCCTTTCTAATATTTACTCCATAACGAAATACCAAGCAAATGAACAAAAATACTAAATAAAGTGTAGTAGCTAATCTAGTCAATTGAGTGTGAGTCGGACGGCACCAAGTGCAAAAGGCAACTAATGGAAAGCCGAAAACACCCGAAACACGAAGATTTTTTTCCTTTTTTTATATTAGACAACATGATACACTTACGATGCTTAGATGCTACGATATTGTAGGTACATGCACCGCAAACAAAACTTTCAAAATATAAAGTATTTTCACACTCAGCTGAACATCACACTTATTTATTAAAGGTTTTTTTATATAATATCAAGTGAAGGGACAAACAAATCTTGCGGCTGATGGTAAGCTACAGGTCTGTCCATAACAGTTGCTTTAAATCACAAAGATCTGATTAGGGGCACTGCCCCTTAGACATAAGTTCGCCAGGGAAATACCGTCAACATAACTTACGCAGTAATCTGCGTTCCGGTTTTGAAAGGTGTTATCAAGTTTGTCTCAGGGTGACGGGTGCAGTGGCAGTGCCCTCAAATCTCTGGCTGTCGTTGGAACTGTTATGTGCAGGAATGTCGCTTATCATTAGGCGCAAGACTTGTTCGTCCCGTTAATTGATATTAAAAAAAATACTATTATGAAAAACAAAACGGACCTCAAAAGTTCATGGAATTGAAATCTGTTACCGGAAAGTGAATTCATTCCCTAATTTGCCGCAGTTAGTGGAATATTTTATTCAAATTTAATTGGGACCAATACTGAGGTGCCCTCTTCCCAACAAAATAAGAACCATCAAAATTGATTCACGAATGCCGAGAGTGATCGCGTAACACACACACAAAGAAATACAGTCGAAATGAGAACCTCCTCCGCTTTTGAAGACGGTTAAAAATAGCGGACGTTGTAAGTCATTCAAGCATGCTCAAAGCTAGTTGAGAGCTTCAGGTGTCTGCGAAGAGTTGAATCTAACGATGTTTTCATTCTTATATAAAGCAAGTCGTAGCAATTAGTAAAAGTCCATTCTATAGGTACTATTCGCGAAGACTAAAGTTAGTTAGGTCCGCTAGGAGTCATATAATATGGGACGCAACTAGACCAACTTTGCAGGTTCGTGAAAATAATACGAAATGAAAAGAAGACGTTTCAAGAAACAGATAAAAAAATAGATATTTTTCATACAAGTGCGGAAAGTTTGTCATTATTCACAGTGAAAATGACAAATCCGCACGTGTATCAAACGAGTTTTTTAATACATATACGATTTGTAGTACGAAAAATACCACGTTTTGAGAAACTATATTTAAAAAGTTATATTTATATACCTATTATTACCTTTTATTTGTATACCTTAACAAATCTGATTGCGTAACTTATATCGCGTCACAACAATTTTGTGATTGCAGAGTGAATAACAATAAAAACCATCCATGCCAAGTAAGCAGTGTCTCAAAGAAGAACACATGCTGCGTGTCCGGACAATCATCCATTGCAAGTCATAACACAACGAACGACTTACCGTTGAGTAAAGTGCTATGCAATTTGAAGCAGGTAAGAAAGCATTATCTAATGGTCTAGATTTAGATATATATAATATCTAAGTATAAACACAGCACGTGCGTTCAATAATTTGATTTGTTTGTTGTCTTCTAGGCAGTGTCTTATGATAAGAAATGTTCAGCCAGAGTTAATGATCTACTAGAGGCAGAAAAGACGTTACAAGGGCAGATCGCTCAACTAGAGGATAAGGAAAGACAAGGTGTTGTTTTGCTGAAGCAAGCCGACTGTATGTGGTCTTGCATGGAAAATGCTTACAAGGAAAAAATAGCGGATTCTTTGGAAAGGCAAAAATGCCTATTACAGCAGGTGAGTCCTAAAATATAAACGAAGGAATTCCCACCGAGTCATCGGCACCCACGGAAGAAAAAAGACAATGGAAGTGCCATAAGCCTCGATTACTATTATAACCTCGGTCGCCAAAACGAGTACAAACAAAATGATAAACACTACGAAATCTTGATAATGATTGATCATAGCTTCTAATTTAAAAAGATGTAACATTCTGGACTATTAATATAATTTAAACATTACCCAGTTGTTATATCGTTGAAAGTTTAATAGGTACCTTCATTGCTAATTAGGTACGACGTTTTGATTTTATTGAAATTTCATTCGACGTGCTGCCATCTTGCGGTCAATAGCTGGACTATGACAAACGACTAACATCTGAACGAATAGAAAGTAGCATCTCCTCGACAAAGAGGACCTTTCGCTGGGATTAGAGATACGCACATCGGATTTCTTGCGTTGTCGATAAGTGATAAAAATATTAGAGGCAAATTTTATAAAAAACTGTATGCAATGTGTTGATTTGCAATCTCGCCACATTTACAGAGGTCATTCTATATCCGAAACTGAACCCAAATCACTAAAAAAATTATTCAAGAAAACATTTCGTAAATTCCTATTTTTTATTTAATTGCGGTAAACAATTTCAAAAACAACATTTTGATCCAAAGGTCATTGACTTGCACGGCATCGGTACTTGCAAACATTTTGAACAATGACCTTAAAAGCATTGACTTACAAATAAATTTACGACGGGTCTAATACAAAAACCACGAAAAAAATGTCCCAAGTCAACCTATTCGAAATTTAAATTGTTATGTCATCGCAGTATCGCGCTGTCCGTAGAACAAATGAAGACTAAAGCGGAGTGTCGCGCTCTGTATACGATTTTAGCGCCTTACAAGTGCGGACACTTTTTAGCGCGGACCCGACGTCCATACAATTGTAAGTCAATGTTAAAAGCGCAGAAAGAAACGCATTTTAGATCTATTTGGTGATGGGGGCGGGTAGTAGACCTTGGTTCCCAGACTGACTGCGTCTACGTCACGCTGACATCCCGCATAGGTACATTCTATTCTAGTCTGTCAGGAAATGCCATGTGGTTTAGTATATAAACAAGAGGTAGTAGTACAAAAAATGAATTAAGAGTACAAGTGCGTGTCTAATTCTTATGGCATGATGTGAAATGTTTACTTTACGCGGAGGATACGAGTGTCGAAGTTTCTGCTTTTAAAGTTGTGGAGTCTAATGTGAAACGAAACTCACGTGCGAATCTCTGCAGTGGAGCTGCAGATGATGCAGATGATGCAGAGAATTGTGGAGCTAGGTACATCTAGCAATACTTTCATGTAACCTAAAGTTAGTAAGTACCAAATCTAAGTTACAAAAAACTTTTTTCAGACAACGTTTCTAATTAATGTAAATAAATAGTAAATTATAACAATACTAGTACATAATCATAATTAAAAAAATAGGTAAATAAGCGATCGAGAAAGATTACGTATCGCTCGGTGAAGCGGGTGGCGGGGTCACTGCCCTTGCGTGGTGCATATGACTCCGAGACAATTTTGGAAAACTTGACTAGATAAAATTAGCCAGAATATTGAACAGAATATTTTTTTTAAATATTTTTAGATGATTTAGCATTATTTCTAATATTAATTTCTTAAATTTGGCGAGAATGCAAATCAACACACTGTATATCGCGTTTTACTTTGTTTCCGTTTACTTCGGTATAGAGCAGCCTTTATTATGTTGGAAATAAAAAGAAAATTACGAAGCAAATTCTTATGTGTACTTAATAGGAGTACTCAATATATTTTTTTTTACAAAGAAATACCATTTTATTATTATGTATTGTATTTTTTATGAAGATACGATTAATCCTATAATATGATATTGATAGGTTGGTTTTAGAGGATAGAAATGAAAGATAAAAAGGTAAATGTTGAAAAAAAAATGTTGAAAAGGTAAATGTTAAAAAGGTAAATGTTCCTTGATATAAAATATAGTTTCCTTTTAGATAATTTTAATTTGTATGTGGATATTAACGTACCGTGTAATTACAGCTTTTATTAAATTGGATTTTATTACATTTTCTTCTGCATTAACAACTCGACGCGCCACTAGTTCTTGAACCTAGAAAATGATCGGTACTTGATTATTCAAGCTAGAAAATAATAGTAAAAGCAGAACTAGTCAAGAAAAGATGAAAGTGCATTAGCCTGGAACCCGGAAACTACTACGATTTAAATGATTTTTAGGACTTAAAATACAACAAATTATTATTTTTTATTTTTGTCGTTTAATTTTTGTGTTTTGGTGATAAATCGTCTTTTTAAGGATGACGATGGCAGATGACTGCGAACGTCAGCTTTTAAAGTTTTATCTCACACAATATTGACTTAAATGAAAAACTGTAATAAACATACTAAACATGCTTTCGATATATGAATATATGTCCCATTAATATTATAAATTAAAAATGTTTACTTATATACAAACATCAAAAAAAGAAAGACAAACCTGAACAGTAATATTTTTTAAACTTGCAATGTTTTCACTCGTCATAGCATACATTTTTAGCAATGTTTTTAAATTTTTTTCTAAATTAACTAATTTTCTTCTTAGTCTACTAAATTTTCTTTTCCTTGGAGTTGAGTAGGTAGATATAAGTAACTGACCTTCATTTCTGTGCCGTAGGTTTACAATTTCTAATTCAGTTTCTTCAACAATGTGATGATGTAATTGCTGCATTCCTATCCATTTTGGGGCTCTTTTCTGCCATATCGATACCAGTCAAATAACCGAAATTATTCGCATCACATTCTTGATGGCAGGCATGGGTTTTGTAACAATGAGCACTTAATATATCTATATTGCCCTTGCAAACTTTTTCAACACAAGGTTTTACATATGCAATCATCTTTATTTATAAAATTGTTCAAATTGTTGCCCATTTCATTATCTGGATTTATCAGTTATGACAAAAAGGGGATTAAAATGCAAATCAATTGTTATACAAAATAGTTATGTAAATATATTACAAGACAGACGTTTTAGTTTTAGCATTGTAAAGACAATGATATAAGCAGCAAAAAATATCTATACTTACATGCATAACAATTTTTTGAGTAGGTATTGACGTATTATTTATACAGTGGTGGTGATAGAATTAAGAACGCTTCATAATACGGCACCAGTTTGATATACAAATGTCCATAATAAACATAATAACCCTTACTGGAAAATATTGACTATAGTGCTAGCTATAAACATTCGGGGTTAACAAAATCTAAAATTAAATAAAAATATAATATTTAAAAATACTGTTAAAATTAGAATCACTTTAATTTTATTTAAACTGAAATAGGATGGAGGCTGAACAAACAATTAAGAACGAGGTAGGGACTTGACTGTAGTATTAACAATATTTCAATAATTTTAGAAGTGGTATATTTTAATTAATTTAACAACGTTTTCTTAATAATATAATGATAAATAAAAAGGAATTTAGTATTTAGTAGCCTGTCCTCGACTGTGGATAACGGCATGGCAGCGGCGCAGCATCGACTCTATTAACTTTTTCGAGTGAACTAGAGTTCCATTCTTCTAAAAACGCATCGTACAATTCGTTCACGTTACTGCACCGTCTGTTTGCCAATTTCTTTTTGTCTTGACACCAAAGATGCTCTATTGGATTAAGATCTGGACTGTTTGGTGGCCAGTTCAACACAGTAACCAGTTGGCTGTCGAGGAATCTTCGAACAGAGTAGGCAGTATGTTTTGGGTCATTATCATGCTGGAATGTACAAATTACCGGCAGATTATCATCAGCGTACGGTAGCATACGTTCTTCAAGGATGTGTTTGTATTGGTATTGGTCCATATTACCTTGTATCAGTCTAGTAAGTCCTACGCTATAACCAGAAAAGCAACCCCAAATCTTAATATTTCCACCACCGTGCTTCACTGTCCTTTTCCGTATATTTTGGATTAACTGCCATATTTTTAGGTCGGCGTACTTACTGCTTGCCATCAGAGCATAGTTTGTTAATTTTAGTTTCATCCGAGAAAAGTACATACTTCCACCTTCCTTGTTACTCTCCCAAAGAAGTGTGCATCCACCAAGCGTCTTCGAACGGTATGTGCAAATACTGCGCGAGGATCGTTTTCACTAAAAACTTGTTTTTTATTTGATTGGAGCCTTTGAAAGGGTCCTGCTTAGCGAGATTAACTATTCTTGAATCTTCTCGTGGACACGTTTTTCTTTCTTTAGGTTTACGGGGAATATTCATAGTTGTCTTGTGTGTTTTAAAATGTTTAGCGGTCTGATACACCTTCGTTTTTGAGCAATGCAAATGGTCTACAATTTCTGATATGACCACTTACAACCACGCAGCTTTATTATAACTTCTCTTGTAGCAGAATCACAAGATTTATTATTTCCCATTATTTTCTATAAATAGTTTCATAAAACGTTCTTAAACCAACAATGCGACGTTGTTGGTTTAAGAACGTTTTATTGACATAAAAATAGTACTGAAGAATTATCGCATTCTATTTTCAAAATAGTAAAATAGAAAATTATATTTTAGTTCTTAATTATTTGTCCAGTCAGTGTTCCGGGAAGTAACCGAGTGATTGTTATTTAATAATAAAAAAAATGTAGGTACCATTATTTAAACAAGATTATTACTACTCTTATTTTAGATTATGCTACAAATAAACGACTAAATTTGAAACTGGGATTGCTTAACGTGAGATCGTTGGGCACTGGAGGTGACGAGCTTGTAGCCGCTGTAAACAGATACCAAATAGACGTCTTAGCACTTAATGAGACATGCGTAAAGGAAGAAACGCTTGCGCCGATAGTGCCCGGATATCAGCTAAAGCTCATGCCGAGGCAAAAGAGGAAGGGAGGAGGAGTTGGTTTTTAAGTCCGCAAAGAGCTGAAGGCTCGTATTAAGTCTCATCCTGAATCTGTTCTGGAACAATTATGGCTAGAGCTAACTCTACCAGGTCGTGGCCGACTTGCCATTGGTACAGCGTACAGGCCTAAAGAAGTAACGGTATCCGCTGCCATCGATGCGCTCAACGATTCCATAAGTTGTTTCGGTTACTATGATTACACTTTTTTGCTGACGGATTTCAATGCTGACTTATTGCAACACACGGATCCAAGATCGCGACGGATATTGGACTTTTTTCAGAACGTAGATTTGAAGTGATGGTTCAGGAACCGACGTGAGTTACAGAAAATACAGCATCTCTTCTAGACATCATAGCTACAGACTCGCCTGTTCTATGCAGGAATGTCAGTGTCTACCATAATGAGAATTTAAGCGACCACGGATTAGTTACCTGCGAACTTTCAATAAAGAAGAGTAAGGTACAGCCTAAGACAATTTTGAAACGCTCATTGGACATAATTAATATGAACTGTTTTTGTAACGACCTAAATAAATTGCCTTGGAATAGTATTATTGAGGAATCAGACATTAATTTAAAAACTAATATTTTTAATAAAATACTTTTGTCCTTGTTTGATATTCACGCGCCACTACGGAAAATCACATTTAAATATACGCCTACGCCCTGGATCACCGATAACGTTCAACTTATGATGTCGCTACGAGACTCTGCGCTGACAAGAGCTCACAGAACTGGAAAATATGAGCACAGAGAATATTATAAACAGCTCAAGAACCTTGTTGCCAGTGCTATAGAAAGGGAAAAATCAGCTTATTTCTCCTTCTATGTTAATAATAACAAGGATAAAGCAAATAATATGTAGCTGCATATTAAACAGCAAGCAGCACTCGGGAACAACGCCGCGAATCTACCAAGCATTCCATCTCACCTCCAGGATCCTAACGTAATTAACAATTTTTTTCTTGGATGTACCAGGTGATAGCGATGTAGAGACCGAAATTCTGAACTCTTATAGGCAAAATAAAAACTCTCACAGTGCTTTTAATATCCAGCCAGCAACAAAAGAAGAAATATCTAAAATTCTCAATAGCATTAAATCAAATGCGACAGGTTGCGACAATATTTCCGTCGAGATGGTACGTTTGACGCTTGAAGTTACCCTGCCTATAATAACTCATATTGTGAATGAGTCGATTAGAACTAAGATATTCCCTGAAGCCTGCAAAATAGCGAGAATAAAGCCTATCGCCAAGGGTACTAGTATAGAGGAATTTAGGGACTTAAGACCTATTAGCATTCTGCCCGTCTTGTCAAAGGTGCTGGAAAGAGTAGTCTGTACGCAGTTGACACGGTTCTTGGAAGACAATAGCGTATTGCCGGAAATACAGTCACGATTTCGCACCGGATATAGCACTCAAACTGCGTTAACGCACGTTTGTGATGACATGCTAGCAGCTTCGGACACGTTGAAGGATGCGGTGCTCATCGTACTTGACTTCTCGTGAGCCTTTGACAGCGTAAATCACGGTCTATTAGTGCAAAAATTATACTACTATGGTGTAACAGAATCTAGTTGCAAATGGTTCCATTCTTTTTTGACAGATCGGCGGCAGTACATGGAAATAGATTCGGAAAACGGAGATTCTCTAAAGTCGAATATAAAAAGCATAACTAGAGGTACGCCACAGGGCTCCATTCTGAGCCCGATACTTTTTGCACTTTTTGCAGCACATCTTCCAAATGTGGTACATCATAGCAAGGTCCATCTCTTTGCAGACGACACGCAACTCTACCAGTCCTTTTCCCCTACAAATACTAATACTGCCTTACTACGTATCAACGCGGATTTGCGAAATATTGCTAGTGGACAAAACTGAATGCGCTACTGTTAAATGCAAGCAAATCAAAGTTCCTGGTAATAGGTACGAGAGTATAAAGGGAGAAAATTCTAAGTTATAATCCTATTATAACTTTGGGAAACGACAATATCGAACTGGTAAATAGTGCCAGGAACTTGGGCCTAATAATGGACAGTGAGTTGCGATTTATAGAGCACATTGATGTAAAAATTAGAAACGCCTTTTATCACCTATCAGAAAAAGTTAGACAGATACTAGTCGAATCGCTGGTCTTCATTTCAATTACTGTGATGCGGGATATGGACCGAGACTCCTGGAGAAAACGAAACGTGCCATACAGTGAGTACCATAAAATGCTTGTGCTCGTTTTCGCTTTAATATTCCAAGACGTGTACACGTTACTTCCTACTTAAATCGAGAAAATATATTAAAAATGGAAGCACGAAGACAAGTCCATTTGACTTGTTTTGTACACAAGCTAATTACACTCCGAAAGCCAAAATATCTCTTTGACAAGTTGGACTGGGTCACGAATGTTTATAGCATAAATACTCGACGAAGACAAGCCAACCTTTTAGCCACGCCGTACATAGGACGACTGGCTACAGGGGTGGTCTGAAGTACTCAGCGACGAAAATTTGGAATGATTTACCACCACCTCTCCGTCATAGCAGTTCCCAACACTTAGTTAAGACGCACACGAAAAAAAAATTATTACAGCGACTAAAAGTAATGTAACTCCTTCTTGTAACGGGACAACTTCGTATGAGCAAAACAGGAAGAATGTTATTTTAATTTATGAGAAGTTAACTGTTTTTTTCCTTCTTCTTATTCGTTTAGAGACAGAGCAGACAGCGAGCCAGCGTAAGTGTAACTGAGAATATTGTGTGGTTTATATATGTATATTTTTTAATAATATTATTATTGTTTATTACATATAAATTAGTCATACATAGTCATAGTCATACTATTTTTTTACATTAATCTATTAAATGTTATTCAACCGATATAATTATTAGTATTCGATGTTTATCGTGGCGATATGGTATAGTTGAATTGGATTATGTTGAAAAACGATGTGTCAACAAGGTCAAGCTGAAAATCAGTACCGCGAGGCATACAGCCACAAGGATTATATTGAGCCTGTTCCTTCCACGCACTGTTGTTGTTCCCACAATATTGTTATATTATTATGTTCTGTACGTATTACTGTGTGTGGTAAATAAATGGTTTAAATGGTATTACGCTAAATAAAAAAGGTCAATCCAGATAATATTGTTTAACATCATCAGAGCATATTTTTAAATTAATTCGACACTTAATGGTTATTGCAAAATAATAATGGTTTTGTGTCATTAATCGTTCTTAATTCTATGACCACAACTGTATTTTTACGTCCATATTTTGAACAATTCGTACTAAATTTTGTCGGCATCCGATTTTATCGTCCAGTAGGTAGCTTTAATCTATTTTTCTTTTCGAAAAGGATCTTGCCGGAACCTGAAAAGAAAATCTATTAAGGTACATTTCATGATAATAATGATAATAATACTTTCATCGTAATGATAAATTAAAAAACTTGAACAAAGGCAATATCGATAATTTTATCGACAAATTCTCTCTCTAAATTGGAGAGATTTTTTCGCTACTGGCTTAGAGCATACGGGAAACGCTATTAGCGTTGTTTCGCGAACAAAACTTTTTGCCACTTATTGAGTGGCGGGGGTAGTATTACAAACAGGTGCATTCAAATGCTATATTGAGTCGTGTCACTATGGTCTCACACAAGCACAAATCAACAACACTAGCTTATTTTTACAAATACACAGATAAAACACACATTGATGTCATATCCGTACACAGAATAAGCCTATAAAAATAAGTCGATTCTCATGAATATACTAGAGACGGAAAGTTATCGACGTAACGGTATCGATATGTGTACCACACTTGGCTAGACTGGATGTAGAGGATTTCTTTTTGCAATTTTGTGAGTAGTGTAACAGTAGTATTGTTTTACTTGTATTTGCCAGAGGAGATTGCACATTGACTTACCAATAAATGGATGACAATAAATACAATCCAGTCTAATCCAAAAACCGCGAAAGAATGTCCAGAGTTTTTCCGGTTTTTCACGGTCAGCGTTGGAACCAATGACAAGCATGGCCGGAGTTAACCTATGCAAACGTAGTGACATATATAGAAATACAAAAAAAACTAAAACATTTAATTTAAATTGTAAAGTCATTATTCAGTATTGCTTAATTTTGTTTGCCACGATTTAAAGGCTCAACAATTAAGCATATTCTCCCGACTACTGGAAATAACAAAATGAACCATAATTAGCTTCTAGTGAAAACTACTTGAACACAAGAGTGATGGAGAAGTCTTAATGTCAATATTAATTAGTTTTATAGTATTATGTTGAATTTTATACGAATTCACTTCAAGTATTAAGAGTTGTGCAGATATATCTGCACAGCTGCAGAGCTGTCTCTCTCTCTTGGTAGTTTCGAATTTCTAGATTCCAACTAAACGTAAACTCAAAGTTTCATAATCTTGAAAACCAATTTATAACAAAACCGTTATGCTTTCAGGGGATTTTGGTTGCTTATTACAAAGAAAAGATTAAGTTAGTTTGTTTTGTAATATTCCTAAAATAATCTAAAAAAATACATTTGGGATTACAAAAAATCTAGCAAACATTGTTTCGAATTTTTGATTTGGGATTACAAAAATTCGAGCAAACATTATTTCGGGCAAATGTATACTTCTGATTGGTAACTCCAAACAGTAAAACGAATACAACAATATTTTGTTAGTTATTTATTAGTAACATTTAATAAAAAGTCATTTTAAAAATAAGATTAACATTAAATCAACTAATAATAATATAATAATAATAATAACGCTCACACTCAACATAGCCCCGCACTAGGGAAACCCTGTGTCGCGGGTGCCATGGACACACACATAGACAACCACAAATGACACCCAAACTCACGAGAGAAATAAATGTAGGCCATACAAATATTTCTCCCGGCCCGGGAATCGAACCTGGGACCTCTGCGTGGCAGTTCGGCATGGTAACCGTTCGGCCACGGAGGCAGTTTAACTCTATAGTTTCTTTGTTTTAAATCTAAATATTTCAGTCAGTTGTGGTTCGAGAAATGGAATTGAAGTAATGGGTCTTTTTCGGTCTTTTGCGCATGTCTTGTGCAGGATAAGGACAGTTAGCTATTTAGTTATTTTGATTGCTTTTGTAATTTATGTGTATTGTATGTAAGTATGTACTCGTATGTGTACTTTTATTTTTCTTTTTTCTTACAGAACGGCATGATTTATAATGATTTATATTAAAACATATACAATTTATTTTCATTATTTATAATTTATTACATTATTATTTAATATATAATACGGCGGATAAATCAATTTGAATAAACTTCGTTACATAATCTATCGATAAAAATGGGAGCTAAAAAGCACGTTCGCTTCTCTATAACGAAAAAATAGCGTTCATGAAGAGTTGCATTTTTTCTTTGGTCGCCTGTCAGTAATTAGGGAACTTCATAGGCATGCTTATGTCAAATGTTCGAATTTTTTCAAATATTTTCGCTGTAATCGATAAATTAAATCAATGTGATCATTTTGAAAAAAATGTGTTAAAATAGAAAACTAGTAATTAATGTCAAAAATAGACGTATAAATGGAATGTGATTCCATCCTTGCTAGACTAGATGTAGCAGAGATTGTTTTGCAAGTTTGTATGTTGCAAGTCGACATATTTCATGGAGCACTTGACGCGGTGAATTCAATAATGCAAATGAAAAAAAACATCGAATTGAAAGTAGTGTTTAATGTGCCATGGTTGTTTTGTGCTTGTACGTTGACAGAGGGGATTGCCTATCAATGACGTCTCCAGTCCTATATGCTCTAAGGGCGCGTTCCCACTATGTCGTGACGACAGATTGTCGTGCAGTTTACAGTGTCGTGGCTTGTATATTTAAATGAAGTTGTTCACATATAGCACGACACGATTAACTGTCGTTCACGATTTTTTATCGTTATAACGACAAACTGTCGTCACAGTGGGAACAGCTAGAACGACAGTCGTCAGACGATAAAAAAACGTCACGATAAAAACGTGAGGACAGATTGTCGCAGCTCCTACAGTCGTCACGTTTTATTTATCTCTGTCCGCACGTATTCTGCTCCCTGCCTTCCTCTCTCGCACCCCGCGCCCTCTGCTCGCTTGCAATAGCGTTGGGTCGTAGCCTGAGATAGGCAAGGAGGCTGTCGTGAAACGATAAATTGTCGTCACGATCTAGTGGGAACAGCTAGTCACGACAGTCGTTCAACGATAAAAAATCGTCCACGACAGATAGTCGTGATATGGGAACAGGCTAGGCATGACCGTCGTCGTCCAACGATAATAAAACGTGACGACATAGTGGGAACGCGCCCTAAGGCTACTAGCGTGGAAAGTTAGAAATGTTTTTAGTTCTCCAAAATAAGAGATAATGTTTATTTTCGTTTCTTACAGTACAAAAAATCTATTCTATAAACAAAACACGAAAATTTTATTAAAATAAGACTTACCGATGATATTTAATTCCACCACGGGTACAATTTTTGCAGTCCAAAATTGCACAATGAGGCATTTTTTTACGATTTTAGAGAATTTGCGCGAAAGGTTAACACAACCACACAAAATGGCGGACTGAGCTACATAGGCCCTAATCTAAGAGACCTATATACATATAGTTGGCACGCGTGTGGGGCTAACTAACCACTTCTACTGTATATTCTGTTTTTGTGTCGGCACCATTGTCTTTTCGTATGATTTGCACTTTGCGTAATTAATTAGCACTTGCTTTAGCGTGAATATATTATCTCGATGAAACTTGCGTGTCAGGTAATGGTTCATAAAACTTTTCAATGACATGTGAAGTCCGCCAATTCGCATAGGGTCATTGGGTTATACACCACTTTGTTCGATGCTTTCTCCTTAGATAATAGCTATTTACTTTGGCGTTAATTTAAATAGCTATTGTCTAGCGACAATAAAAACATGTTCGTTGGGTTATAGATCACTTTGTTATAAACTTTCTCCTTAGATAAGAGCTATTTCCATTGGCGTTATGCAATGAGACATATTTGAGTCGATACAGTACTATATTAATATGATTCTTAACGTAACTCAAAATCAACAATTATTCCAGTTGAAGGACGTAGAAAAAAGTGTTAACAAATGGCGTAAAAATAAGAAGGACTTGGAATCGCAATTGGATAGTATAGGCAAAGCGCAGCTTGAAATCAACGAAAAAATTTCTCGTAAAACGAACGATATCAAATCTTTAAATGTTGAAATAGACGGATTTAAAAAGAGAATTGAAGCTAACAAAAGGGCCGCGGAAGCGATCAAGAAATCGATAGAACCTAAGAAGAAGCATGCAAAAGTATGTAAATTTAATATAAAATAATAACGACCAACAATATTTGTAATCGAATCATAATCTTTATCTCTCCTTGTTTAAGATAAAAATAGAAACCATAACGGCAGAAATGAAACGTTTAGAGGCATTAGACGAAAATGAAAAGAAAGCAAAACTAGAAAAGGATGCAGAAGGTGCTGCATATATTAAGGAAGCAAGAGAAGATCTCCAGAAAATTTGTAAAGCTTTGCTTCAAAAACAACTCGAGAAGGAAGATTTAACTGCAGAGGTTTGTTCAAAGAATTTTGTGATATATGTAAATGAGTGATATATGCTATAAGTGGTTCCAATTATATGTTCTTATTTCAGAAAAAATCTTTGATCCAAGAAATAGATTTACTAAAAACAACATGTGACTTGTGTAAAGATAAATGTAAAAGGAAACAAGAGTTAATGGGTGAAGAGTTAAATAAAGTGGACGCAGAACTAGCTATCTTCAAAGTAAAGTGTATCAAATGTAATCAGTGTACTGATACAAGTGACCAAAGGTACTACTGCAATGATTGTCCGAGATGTGCTGCTCATAGAGAATGTTTGGTCCAGGGCGACACTTGTGGTACTGATATTAAGGAGTCATGCGTTTGTCAAATGGTCAAACAAAAGTTATTGGACAATATATTTGAGAATATGTACACCGTGTTAGACAGACAAGTGCATTCACGGCCTGGTAAAGTGATTGCTGACCAAGTACTGAAGAGTTTAAAACACAGCCGCAATGGAAAATTGAATACGGAAACAAAAAAGGTTTTGCAGGAATTTATTTTGACTACGATAAAGAAGAATTTAAATTTAACTATTGTTGGTGGTGCAGTCAAGACTAGGTGTGAGGTGAATGTCATAATTTTTGTTAAATAATTGTTTTGGAGTTTTTACTTGAATATAAATTGTTTGCAATACAAGTAAAATAGAACTATAAGATAAAATTTGGGAGCACATTTGAAAACTGAGTAAAACAATATCGAGCACTTTGAGTAGCTTTTTGTTAAGCTGATTATTTTTGGTACTACGTTTCCATGTATTTGCAATATATATCACTGTTTACGTGTTTTAATATAAAGGTTTAAAAAAAAATCGTCAATGATTCAGCATTTTAACTATAAAGAAACAACTTAAAGAATATTTGTTGCCCCTTGATATAATCTGTAATACCAGAAATCGTCAAATGAAAACATCTGTGGTTATTTGCTAATTTTGTTTTTTTGTTATTTGTTAATTGTTACTAACAAGGATATGAATATTTTGTTTGCTTTTATTAGTTGGATCCTGACACTTACAACCAACTGATGCTGTGCTTGAAGCAAATAAAAGCCTCTCGTGTTGCTCACTCTGACAAAGGAACGGAATCAAAGAAGGTACACAATTTGAATCTCTCTTGCAAGGAGTATAAAGTTAATTATCATACGCGATTTCCTCTACAGTTAATTAATTGTGTTGCTTAACTAGTTCCCCTATAAAAATATTAAATTTAAGTAGAAATAGACTTCAAAGTCTTTGTCTTTAAAGTCAGTGAGGCAAATTCTTAATATGGACAGAAATGCTAAATAGAAAGAAGGAGAATTGTTAAAACAGCCATTATTGAATTATTATTCAAATTCCACAGGGCCCATGTAAGCGTTGGGGAGGATCCAAGGAATGTTATTGTCCGAAAGGTCCCAAAGACTGTGTTTGTATTAAGAAAGCGCCCCCACCGAAAAGTGGAAAAGGTCCTTGCCCACCTTTACCGGTTGATAAGGAAGACGAGGTAGGTGTCAGAAACAGATTTTTCGTTATACTTCCATGTTCGCTTTCTGGTTTCGATGGTAGTAATTTGATCATACGTATTTTTTCCATTTGTATTTTGGAGTCTGGTAAACAAGAAAAAGTTAAAAATATTAATATCTGACCGGATGACAATGATAAACCTTCAATGTGCATAACTGTGGAAGCAACTGTAGGTCTCATCTGCATGTAATTAAGTATTTATTAATTTTCCCATTTTGAATTAATCAAAGTAAAGCTTTGTCTAAGGCATCGATAAAATTTTACGTTAAAAACTGAATTCCTATAATAAAACTACATTAAAATTTGTTTGATTTTCCTTAAGGGCGAAGTGATGAAGTGTCCAAACAAGAAAGATACAGTATGTGGCTTAGACTGTTCCATGCATACGCCTGAAAGAATAGCAGCAGATGTATCGAAATGGAAACCTGATCCCTGCGGAGGTCCTTCTTGTCCATACTCAAAGAACATGCGAGCTGCTCAGTGTGTCTTTGGCCCAGAGTTATTTGATCCGAAAAAAAATTTTGAAAGTCGAAGGTCGATTGCTAAATTACCTGGTAATGCAGAAAAACAAGTGGCACAAGGTTGGAAAAGCCCTTGTCCGATTAAGTCGTCCGATATGAAAAGAAACTCAGCAAGTAACTTAAAAGTGGAAAAAGAGGTGAGAGACTAAAATCAACTAACTTTGGATAGATTTCGTGTACTTTTTACTTCATCGTATCTGATATCTATATACTAACGAGTTTCATCGTGATCCAATAAGGAGCCTAACACACGTATTACACTCTGAGCAGGATCCAGTTTATTCCAAGTTATTGAGTTATTCTTGCAGCGTAGAATTGGATAGAGGTAGTTCAGAATTTAAAACAATTCCATAAAAATATAAAAAGCTTTCTCATGTCAAAACAGGCATTGTCGTTAGTCTGTATTTATTATGTATGTACATTTATTTGTTTGTAAATTTCCAGATCACCTGTAAGTGCGGAGACGTGCCGATACGTTTTTGCTCCTGTCACAAAGGTAAATACATACAATTAATTGTTTAATTAATAATTTACGTGGGAGTAAAATAGCAAGGCATTTTGTGATGTAGAGCTTTCGTTTCTAGATCGTAGATCACAACCATGTCAGAATATAATTGATGAAGTAATTGGAAGATATATGGATGTGGCTCCAATCCAAAAAGTAAGTTACACAACTTTACGGAGAAAATCAAGGATTATTAAATCAGCTCTTTAAGGACATTCAATTAATATTTATATAAATATTTTAAATAAATTTCGTCTGAACAACATGGTGGTTTCATTTTTAGTTTAGATTCCTTAAAAATATGACCACCATGTTAAAATTTTGATTTTTGCAGACAATTAAATGAGAGTTTTGGTTTAACCTTAGGTAACAAGCGTGAATGAAGACGAGCATGTAGAAAATTATTTCGGAGGCTACAATCCAGTAGAATGTGTTTCCGGAAATAAAGAAAATGAGGTAAACACATTTAAAAATAACTTACTTACCAATTTCTGTATTGATACTTCTACGTTTCAAGCTTTGATGATAGAGGAAAGAAATGATAGTGATCAGTCATTTATTAATTCATTTGAAGGTCATAAAAGTTTAAATATGACACGGGAAAGAGAAACAGATACAGAAATGGAAAAACTTACGTGCAAGTCCTCGTGCGTTAATTTAAAAACACGTTCTGGTCATGATAAAGAATCTGTAATCGACATTGTGGAAAATGAGATGAAAGATTTTTTGGTAACCAATAAACTTTCCTCTCACAGTGAGGTCAACTTCTCGAGTACTGAATTTACGGCAGCTAATCCGTTTTTGGACAAGATTAAGTCACAGATGAAAATCAATAGGTATAGGAATTGTAATATTAAAGATACAGAAATTAGAATATCGCCTGTTACAATAGTACAATTTACATCCAGGGATCCCAAAAATCAGAGCTCCAGAGAACCTATCAGAGAAGTAAAAGCTAAAAGATCATCAGAATTAAGCAACGAAAGTTTGTTATATAAAAGCAAAGCAAAAACTGAGATACTGAAAGAAAAATATGTCAAAGAATTATATAGAGCACATTATTTACCCAATACTCATCACTGCATAGAAGAACTTTATAAAGCAAACTATTAAACTGCTGTTACAAGATACATAGCAAAATATAATATAATAGAAGTCATAATAGGAACGCTATTTATTATCTTAATTATATAAATGTAAATACGTGAGACTAAGATAACAAAGAACTTCATATTGCACCTCATTTTCAAGTAAACGAAAAAAAAAGAGAATTCTTCAAAAAATATTAAATAGCAAATGTTATTGAACGTTAGCTAAAAATAAAGCTTTCCATGACACAAAGAATTTAAACATGAAACATTCATGAATTCCATAATAAAATAAGACACCAGCGAAATAATTTACGACAATATTTTCTCAACGCACAACACGTTAATTTATTACCTATATGTTACAAAATTTTCGGAAGGTAATATTGGTATAAGTTAATAACACTTTGATGGTTACAATTATTCCTTTACTCGTGTCAAATATCTAGTTATGAGCGTCTCATTATGGGTTTGTGTAGAATACAAAGTGAAATATTATACTATTTAAATGCTACCTTTTTTCAGTTGTTTTGTACTCCCACGTAAATTGTGAGTTTTAAATAATGTTGAAAGTAAAATATTTGTTAGTAATTATCTTAATTATATTATTTTCAATTAAATTTACAGATGCAAAACAACTGAAAATAGACGATGGGTGTAAATGTGCAATTCCAAGGAAGTGCTGTTCATGCGAGGGCATACCTTACAAAGTGTCGGTAAGAAAATCCTATAAAATACATGAAGGGCATCAAAAAGCATCAGTGTCGCAAGATACTCCACATGGCAAAGAAAACGAAACATCCAGTGTAGATAATAAAGTCACATTCAAGGAAAATGAAATGGAGAATGTTGAAAAAGTAGATGAAATCGTGAGATTAGATTATAAGAGTGTAAAAACGACCATGAAACAAGTGCCAGGAGAACTTTCAAATATTAAAACCGATGCACCTACAGGCATTGTTTTTCAACCCGTGACCGAAACTTTGACATCAGAATATAAAAGTGCAGAAACTTCCAAAATTATGAAGAAACCGCCAGATATTAATAAATCTAAAGAAAATTTGAGCTTAACCGATGCACCGCCAACAAATATTCAAGCGACAGATAATACCATGTCACATAGAAGCGTGGAAGCTGATAAAGTCATAAAAAACATACATACAAGTTATGTTGAGGCAAAAGATGAAATTTGGGCACCAGAGTACAAGAGTGTGGAAACGAACAAGGTAGTTATGGAGAAGGTACCAGATATCAGCGAACCTCAAAGAAATAATGCGAATATAATCGATACACCTTCTGGCAGCGTTGCTATGGAAATCGAAAATACTTTCCTTGACAAACTCGAAAAAAAATTAATAGAAAATCCTAACACGCATGTTTACTTGAGAGAACTGAATTCGAGGCAACTAATTGTCGACTTCAAACCCCAGGAGAATGTTTCCAATCTAAAAGTACACGTAACCAAATCACCAACTGGTGAAATACAATTCGTGCTGTTTAAAAATTTGTCAACATATATACGGCCATGTGAATCTTGCGAAACTGTATGTGAACAAGCCATAGATGTAGAATCATTAATCTTAAAAGTAGTCAGAAGTGAATGCAAACTAAAAGGAACCCCTACGGATGGTAGAAAAGTTTGTGATGAAGCAGCGAGCAGTATATCAAACAAAAGACAAGCAGCAAGGAAAACAGCAAAAATGGAGCGAGAGGATATCAGGTACTATGTTGAAGACGTAATTTTAAATAAAATACCGAAAGAAGCAAAAATACACAAATGTAGATTAACCGATAAAGAAAGAAATTCCATAGAATTAGACAAAAAAGAAATGGAAATATTTTATGATAATAATAGAGGAGAAATTAAATTAAAAGTTCAAGGTGTAAATGGAGCAAAAGCTTGTGTAGAAGCTAATTTAAGGAGAACTTTGTCAGGAAATATTGTCATGGATATCAAAGATATGAACTGTGTTGGAGTGATCGCAGATAGCTCAAAAGAATGTCCGGTGTTGTTGAAAAAGTCCTCATCTGGGGCATATATGTTATTTGTTGGCTGTGAAAAGCCTGAACAAGAGCCAAATACAATATTAAAGCGTACTGAATCTGGACAAATGTTAATTGTTATTACTGAACCTATATTAAAGTCATTAATTCTTCTTAAACCACCTCTCCAAGAATTAGCCAACGATAAACTATACAAAGTAAGTGTTAAAAGTGCATCGTCGCGTATTATTGCAATTCCAGCTTTTCTCAAGATGACAACATCGGGAAATTATCTCCTTGTTTTGGACAAAGAATTCGAGAAACAGTTTCATGATCACATAATGAATTCTATGAGTGATCACAATCAATGTCATATAGAGTTACAAAAGACAGCTTCTGATGATATAGTAATTAATTTTGATAAGCAATGTACTGAAAATACGTGTCATAATAAACAAAATGCTCTTTTGGTTAAAACGTCTTCGGGACATTTGAGAATTCTAGTAAATGACGAGAAATATAATACTTTATCACAAAATTTGATTAAAGTTAACTCAAATAAATCTTCAAAAGCCTTCGAGGAATTACTACGACATATACACACATTGTCTTCACCGGGTTGTAGTCAATCTAGGAACATAACTGAGAGCTCGTTCAGAAAACAAAGCAGCGAGTCTCAGTTTTTAGACAGCGACAAAAGCTCGCATTTCGACCGTCCGATTAAAATACAAAAAACTCCATCTGGGCAGTACGCTGTTGTTTTAGATAAAAATTCAAAAATGGCATTTCTGACCGATTTGAGGAACTACTTGAACTTAAATAATAAAGGTCACGTCCCTGTCAGAAGAATGGGGTCTGGAGATATTATGATCTTTTTAGACCCAGAGGGACAAAGTACCGACCTTTACGGGTCTTTGAGAATTACTCCATCTGGAAATGTTTATGTCACAATGGATGAAAACGTTTTAAAAGTTTTAAGTGCCACGCCATCTGGAATGACGGAACTAGGATCTCATCATATTATTAAAAAGGTTAAGCATCCAGAGGATAAAGGAGTAGACACTAATTGTAGTACTGATCTTGATGCTTGCTTATGTGACCCTCTTTGTATTTGTAGAGACTTATTAGAGTGTGTCGATAAACGTAGAAGGTCGCAAGATACAAAAAGAGGCTATTTCTATAAGACAAAAAAAATATTACCATGCCCTTCCAAATGTTACGCTTCTTGCTGCATGAAAAATAGATTCAACAGAACTAATGTTACAGAAAACCCTTGTGAATGTTTAAATCCCTCTTACAATGAAAAGAAAAATATTCAGCAATGTTATTATGTACATGAATCTCTTTGTAACACGAATAAAACTTTGTCAAATGAATTATTAGTGGCATCATGCTCTTGTAAGGAAACTGATAATAGTACGTCTTTGTCAGAAGTCTTTGATGACTCAGTAGAAGAGTTCCCTAATTTGACATCATATGAATCTGTAGAGAATAGTAAATATGATTGGAATTATCTGCCGCCACAGTTACCTCCATTTCTTGGCAATTTCAAACCTTTTGTGGTTACTTAGTTTTAGTTTTATTTTCATGCAGGTGTGTTGTTTAGTCCTGATCTTTAATGGATAAGCGTTGAATAAATCGGAGAATATATGATAAACTAGCGTTTGATCGAAAACAATAAAAAAAATGTAAAGTAATATCCAACATTGTAAAAAATTGTGTAATGCATACCCAGCATTGGTATACCTGGATTCAAGGCACGGGATAAATGATACTGGGCTATCAAAGGCGAGTCTCATAGTCAATCGAATCTCGCTACGATGGCCTTGTCAACCGACAAATCATGAGGGACGTTGTTACTTACTGAGCACAAGGAGGCCGGTTGACCACGTCGTGGTTAAAGGTAATTTAAAAAATTCGCAACACTGGTCACTGAATTGGACATCACAGAACATTCTGAACCGAGAACTTTCAAGACCGAGAGAATTTAAGACCATGAAAATTCTTGCGTTTGTAGCCGTGGATCCCAATTCAGTAAAGAATCAAATGTTTATTCTGATTCATTGTAGAAAGTCTTACGGTTTCACTTGGAAGTTTATAAATCTATTTCTTATTAGACTCCTTGTGATGAAGTGACAATATATTCATCTTCATATTATCTTCTGTGCTTGCACCATTTTGAATTGCTAAGGTAATGAAGTATGATGTGAAATATGCTCGTTGCTGCTTATTTATGTCTGCAATTAAACAGCTGCGCAAAATTTCACGGAGAGCTAAAGGCTCTATGAATTTAATAAAATAAAATAAAATTTATTGTTTTTTGTTCTTTGCACTAAAAATGTTATTAAAAATATTAAAAACTTTTCTCCGGTAATTGAAAACATGATTTATTCGTATTTTTTAAAGTAAATATATCGTTATTGTATTTTTATTCCTGGTTTTATTTATTTCATAAATATTTTTATCCGACTTAAAAAAAAGGAGGAGGTTCTCAATTCGACTGTATGTTTTTTTTTGTATGTCTGTTACGCGATAACTCCGGTATTTGTGAATCGATTTTCATGAGTCCTTTTTTGTTGTAAAGAGGGTACCTCCATAGTGTTCCCATTTAATTTTGAAGTAAATTATCCACCTCTAAGGGTGGCAGTTCAAGCATGAAGATTCATTTTTATAAATAGCGCCTAAATTTTATTATAAAGAGCATTTATTTTAATGGTTGATTTTGCTATTCTCCAATTCAAGACGTTTTAATCTCAACTTTGAGTAGCGAACCGACTTTTATTATCTCCTGTTGAAAGGGTTGTAACCCTAACTAGCCGTAAACAGGTTCACGGCAATGAAACGGGAAACTTCCGGTCCACAAAATTTATTAAAGAAGTAAAGTTAAAAGAAAGGGCCCTAAATGGGCCGAGTGACTGAATTACAGATATAGGTACACGAAGGCTGTAGACCGTTATAAATTATTACACATGATTTAGCTTATTAAATGATTATAAACGTAGTAAAGAACCAGAATTAGCGATTATTCGCGATGGAATTTGAAACAGCTCCGACTGCTGTGGCGGTCGAGCTGGGAGTGACCGTGATACGAAAACAAAGTGAGAAAGTGAAGGAAGATGGAACAATTCAAATTTAAAATTTAAATATATGTAAAATAAAAAAGTGATAGGATACAAGCGGAGGCGATAGAAAAAGGTGAGATGACGGTGTAAGGAGGTCACACCGTCACACTGTGTCAAGTTCCGTATAGTGGTGAACTAGAGGATGAATCCGGGTTTGCGCACTTTCCGGTAATGAGTAATGTAGAATGTAGTAGTAGTTTATATTCGTTGTAATGTTGCTGTTAGCTGTTTCTCTATTTTTTTAAAACATCAATGGCAACAATATGCTATCATCCGCCAATCTCCTAATGGTATGTACATACATTGGTCATCCATCTGTTCATTTTTGTATATGTTAGCAATGATCAACTATAGACTTCCGGATATGATAAATATTATCATTCAAAATAAAATTACTTAATGAAATATTCAAGCTTTGATTAAGATTAAGAGCGCCTTCGAATAATACGCTTAATGCCATTTTCTGCTAAGCGGCTCGCCGCAAGCGAACGACCGCAGATGTAGTGCCTAGTTCATCGAGAGCTTGTTTTACTTTAGAGCCCCCGACTAGCCGCTTAGTGGAAAATGCGTGTTAGAGAAATAATTTTTATACAATATGTAGAATCGCAGCTGCAGCGACACAGTCGCGCCACACGCGCGCCTCTTTTGCAGACTAGATATCGCAACTCCGGTAAAACACAGAATTAACTGCAAGAAATTGTGGTCTCAAACCATTTTTAGAACACAATTTATACGGAAAAACAGAGACGCATTATGTATTCCTTCATTTTTCTAAAGAGGGTACGCCCTCTTATGTAATGCGTATTGAAATAATATTTAACATTTAAGAGCTTTTCAAATGTGCTCAGTAGCTATAAATACAAAAAGTGAATTCATTTTCTGTAAATTTTACGAATGTAAGATAAGTCACTGTTCATCGGAAGTGCGATATTGTAAGACAATTTGGTAGTGGCGCCACAGCAGTGATTCTACAACGTCCATTCTCAGAATAGCAAATTTTTGCATGTTTTTTCTGTCTCTGTAAAACATTAAACAGAACCACAAATATTTTTAAATCGAGTTTGTACTTTTATCTAAAAGTATTTTTAAGGCTTTAGGTCTGCTACTTAATTACCATATTTATATTATTTTTCAAACCCTTGTTCTCCAATTACTTCTCATTTTAGTCCGGGATGGTTAGGCCAGCACCATTTCAGATCCTGGGTGGCGAATTACTGCTTGTGTAATTACATAAAAATCTACCATCAAATATCCGAGTGTCTGGGCCGAAGGTATAATTATCATCGCCATATCATTTCAAAGTGCGCATCCCTAAACCACGAAATATTTGAAAGTCACTATTGTCTGAATCGCGAGCTATCAGCCGTGTCTCGGCACTCACAACGGCACAATGTAACAGTGTCGATGTATTCGCTTGCAATTTCCATAAGTATCTAATTACCGTAAATTTGTTTTCAAAATCTTCCAATTCCTATTTCTCTATTAAATTACATTTTTCAAGGAAATGTGTTGTCGCTTATTGAAGTAAAAGAGCTAAGAGACCTTTATGTATTACGACATTCGAGTATTTCCCATCACTTCCAGTTTTTGAAATTTTTAAGAAAATGGTCCGTGTTCTAAGTCCTGTAGTATAAATTACTGTAGCTAGTCTAGTTACCGTAGTATGAAAATACTGACGAGTTTTAAATGTTACATCTATTTCTTGTCAGTATAAAGCATATCTAAACATATTATGCATTGACTTACAAATAAATGGACGACGGGTCTAATACAAAAACCACGAAAAAAATGTCCCAAGTCAACCTATTTAAACGTAGTGACATGTAAAGGAATATGAAAAAGCTAAAACGTTGAATTTAAATTGTAATGTCATCCCAGTACTGTCTAATTTTGCTTGCTTCGCTGTCAGTCGAACAAACGAAGACTAAAGCGCGAATGACGCTCTGTATACGATTTTAACGCCCTATAAGTTCGGACACTTTTTAGCGTCCATATAATTGTAAGTCAATGATATTATGATACATACCAGACTTCTAGATAATTAGTCCTTAAAATGAAACTAATTAACAACATTTTTGGGAAAACAAAAAAAACAAGGAGAAAATGTTAGAAAAAAATTTTAGGGGCGGCCAATCGTGACAATAAAATCACTGATGATGACAAGAAATAACTCAAAAGTATCTAAATATTCTAAAGGCTCACGCACATTATCAAAGGGCTGCACTGCACCGCATCGCATAACAATAATCTTCCTAAATCACTTTCGTATATTTTATGTATAAAATATAGATATGTCTACAGTATATGATGAGTGCTGAGAAAGGGGCGGCTGTTACTGACTACATGGCATGGGTCTGCCTAGGGCGGCCAAGATACTCCGCCACTGATTAAAACCGTCGTTAGTATATTGTAAGAGCTATTAAAGCAGTGGAGCTCCTCGAGAAAGAGGTCGTCTAGAGAAGTACTGACACCTTATCTATTTCCTGCCGCCAAGCAGTAATCTAAGCATTACTGTGTTTCGGTTTTGAAGGGTAAGGATAATGATTTGATATAACGTTGAACACCTTTCGCTGTGCAGTAATCTGAAGTGTAAACACCTAAGAATGAATCTGGGTCAACAAATACTGGCTTTGATATACATATAAGTAATATTCCGTAAGTAATGACTTCAAGACTAGATTTAATGACCAGAGTAGGACCGCGTCGACCTCCTGCGGAAACACTCGAAGCAAATACGGGCCTGCCCCGGCCAGTTGTTGTGAGACTGGTACGCCGAGCTAGGCGCGATGAACTCCTGAAAGCTGCTAAGTCACGCCGCAACGTCACCATTGTGGATATTGATGTTCCCGGGCCCTCATTATGGATCTTTTTCAACGAGCGGCTCACAAAAGAAAATAGGACGCTGTTCCGTGATGCACGAATTAAATGTAAAGAAAACGGGTTCGCGCAATGTTTCTGCAGTAACGGTACTATTTTTATCAGGAAGCGGGATGGTAAACCAGCTACATTGGTACGTAGCTTCGCTGATCTGGCTAGTATGGCGGCTAAAGTCACACAATAAACATGTCCATTCACTATACTTTTGTGTACACCCATTGACTTACAATTATATGGACGTCGGGTCCGCGCTAAAAAGTGTCCGCACTTGTAAGGCGCTAAAATCGTATACAGAGCGCGACACTCCGCTTTAGTCTTCATTTGTTCTACGGACAGCGCGATACTGCGATGACATAACAATTTAAATTTCGAATAGGTTGACTTGGGACATTTTTTTCGTGGTTTTTGTATTAGACCCGTCGTCCATTTATTTGTAAGTCAATGTGTACACCCTATCATTTGTCTCCGCGAATCGTTTATATGGACTTTTTTATTTGCTTATTATTTTAATTATTATTTTTTTATATAGGAATTGGAACTATTTTTCCGGATTTAAATCGCGTATATTTGTTTTTTCAAACAAACCAACGTTCCATGGTCATGGTTGACTTGTCAACTGACTGACTGGCTGGCTGACTTAACAAGTCAACCATGACCATTTGTTCGTTTAGAGGTTCGTTCGTTTAAGCATTATATTATATAAATCGATTGTATGGGACCCCACGATTCAGGCTTGCCTAATGTGCGGACCGCGGTAATCATAAAAATTGTTGCTGTCATTCTGTTAAATAAACTTTATTTTATTTTTTATTTCAAATGTTCTTGCCACTTACGTACGGACTAACTTCCGCGGCAATTTTCCGTAACTAAATTTGTTCTGCAATAACCAGCTCTGGTCTTATAATTTATTAAACGGTACCTACTGTACTTATTTACGTGTAAATATTTACACTCAGAAGTTTTTTTTATAAGATCAAGAAAGAAATCCGACTATTAGTGGATAAATATTTTAATAAATATAATAGGTAATAACTACAACATATAAACGAAACCATACTGATAGCACGAAACAATTACTTACACAATTTTACCAGCAATATTGTAATTAAACAATATGAAAAAAACTTATACAATTTTCTAGAGAAGTTAATTCAAATTGTTACGTATTTTTCATCTAATTTTTGCAACGGAATTAATTTAGAGAGTCCTCTTCTAAATCCTAAAACGACTAGAACAGGTAAAGTGTGGGGTTTTTCATTGTAGTCCAGTAAGAATTATTCCCGCTCACGTGTGCATTTTGCTCTCGTCCAACCAGCGTGGTAGCAACACAACCAATGACAATAATTCCCGCTTACGTGTCTATTTTTACTCTCAGCCAATGACATGTCACCGCGGCGACAACAGAAGAAGCGGGAATATAATTAAGTTGGTTGAATATCACTATAAATATTTGAAATGACTCCACTAGTTAGTTAAATTATTAATACAAAGTTCGAACGCAGAAAAATACCTTTGATCCGGCTGGACACGAATTTTCACGGATTTCCCACAGACGGCGCTACCTCAAAAAGTCGTTAAAACAAAAAACAAAGTCTGCAACAAGCACATGCAGAATTTCGTAAAATCTGTAGGTCCGTTCCGTAGCTCAGTTGGGAGAGCGTCAGGCACGGTATGCTGAAGGCGTTGGTTCGAATCCAGCCCATTCAAAGGAATTTTTATTTGCGTTCGATCCTTGTATTAATAATTATAGTAGGAATATAGTTTCATTTTTCAGGAATTAATCGACTGATGAGTTGGGGTTTTTTTTTATTCAGGTAACTAATTTTTTTGGAATAATAAATTTTTACAATAAATACACGAAACCCGCCATGCTGATGTCAATATGGCGGTTGTATCTTTGATACATAGGGTGCACTATAAGTTTCCGGAACTGGCCACTTACATAAACAATATCTAAAAAGTAATTACAACATTTGGAAATGGAACTCTTTGCCCATTGACTTACAATTATATGGACGTCGGGTCCGCGCTAAAAAGTGTC
>NW_020653850.1:20825563-20842490 GCF_003589595.1 Hyposmocoma kahamanoa | reverse complement strand
TGATGATCGCCCGTACGTATGATCAAAACAAACAGGCATGTGATATACCATAAGATTCGGGCATCTTTAGGCATAGATATGAGTCAAATACAATCAATACTACACAAACATTTGATTACTACACAAACGTGTGAAAAAGCTGTGCTCTTGGTGGATCCCCCACAATTTGACTGAGGCTCAAAAAAGGATCGCGTCACTTGGTGCAATGCCATGCTTACCAGATTCAACGAAGGGTCGTCAAATTTGGTGTGGCACATAGTAACAGGTGACGAAACGTGGATTTATAGTTACGATCCCAAAACAAAGCAGCAATCGAACGTATGGGTCTTTCGAGATGAGCCGAAACCAACCAGTGCGCAGTGGCGCGCGTGCAAAGTTCCTTTAAGCGGATGATTGCTTCTTTTTTTAATGAATAAAACTGGACGCGTGGCACAGTTGTTCTGTCTCTGACTTTCCAATTTACGTACAATTGTGTAGTTTGACGACCTCTTGGGCTCAGCGATTAACACTCGATGATAAACTTCCGGATACGATTCCCGATAGGATCAATTCTGGAAGCAAATTTTTTTGTAAATTGTTTCTAATCTGTGTACTCCACGGAGTTAACTTCATTTCACTGATGACCATAGTACAAGGAATTCTCTTTAGTTTAAATTCACACTTCATTATTAAATTTTTTATTAGTGTAAATGCTAAAATTACTGGTTGGCGGTAGAAATAGACTTGGTGGCCAGTACCTGCCAGGACGAACTCTTTTACAAGGAGCTCTACTGCTACTAAATGTGGCAAGACTAATTTGAAACGGTTAACTATCATTTTTCAGGTTAAATATCAAAGTTCATGGGTCTATCTTTATTATTTATAAGAAAGTCGAAAGAGGTGTGTCAGGATCGTAGCCAGTGGACTGCTGTGGATTGTCAAAAAAGTAGTGTAAAATAATTTGTAATTAACTGCCTCCGTGGCCGAACGGTTACAATGCAAGACGACGCAGAGGTCCCAGGTTCAATTCCCGGGCCGGGAGAAATATTTGCATGTCCTACATTTCTTTCTCTCGTGAGTTTGGGTGTAATTTGTGGCTCTCTGTCCATGACACATGGTTTCCCTAATGCGGGGCTATGTTGAGTGTGTGTGTGCGTTATTATTTGACAATAGTGATAAATTTTTTTGAGATTATAGGACAACATGCCACGTTGCGTACACGCCGACTGCTGACCCCACTGATGATGGTCCGCACTTCCAGAGCACAGTACTTTCCCACAGCCCAAGCCATACTCAATATCGACTTCCCAAATTCTCAACAGTAGAAATTTGAATTAAAAAAAATTAGATCATGCCTTTGCGCTCGTGTACCACCTGACTGGTTAATATGGGTGGACCATAGGCAATTATTTTTTCCACCTAGGACTTTTTTCTTGTATCACCTTTTGACAGTGGTTTTTTATATTGAGGATAGGTACTGGTGAAACTACATAACACATGGGATTTGTCAACTTTATGCCCCCTCTACACGATGGCCCATCGTGATGGTCAATCTCACAGACCACATAAATATCTACTGTCCATTGTGTAGAGGACGTAGTGGTGTAGTGGCAGCCGCGATGTCCTGTGATGGCGCGTGATTACTTTGTTGTCGGTTTTCCGGGAGCACATCGAAGAATAGTGGCGCGTAGAGTGGCGCGCCCTCCAAACGATGGCTTCATTCCGTTTTTTATTTAAAAAAAATACAAACCTTGTTCTGTTACGGTGGTTAGCACCCACTATCGTCTTTTGCGTCATTTTTTTTAATAACTTGGTTCTGGTGCACACTTATAATATTAGTAAATAAATAAATTGCCGCCGCTGCAATTGACTCCACGTCCATCCATGTCATCCCGTTACATGATATAATAAAAAAAACATGCATCACCATTTCATAACCACTGTCGTATTCCATTCGCCAGTCGACAAAGCAAGAGCAAACGAAAACTGTATACTATATGGTTTCACGGATCTAAAGTATTGTGAAAATGGTACTTCCCTAAGGTCACTTTTTTTACTAAGAACGCCATTATAAAAAAAACTTGTTCTAAAGTAAGAGCTTACTAATTTGAACAAAACCCATTGTCCTAAAAACCATTATTTTATAACCGAAGGACGAATGGAATAATAGATTATTTATTTATTTAAAGTAAATTTCGGTTGTTGAGCATGACTCTTGAGTCCATATTGTGTAGAGCGATGGCTTGAATTCTGGGGACGTAGGTACCTACTGTACACATTGCTCACAGAACAAATAGCCCATGAGGCTAGAGTTCTCGAGTAGCGACCGCGCACCGGAAGACGCAGCCTGGGCAGACCACCCATAAGGTGGACCGATGACGTGGTGAAGGTTGCGGGAATCGGCTTAATACAAGTAGCGTAAGACCGTCCACTGTGGCGACCTTTGGTGATCTTTGTCGGATTGGGAATAGATTATCTTAAAACTTACCCCTTCCATTTCAATTCCACTGTTAGATACTTGAGACACTTCAATAAAAACAACAAAGGAAGTTTAGAGCGAATAGAGCCCAGGACATCGCAATGTTAAAAAATGAATAAGTCCCAAACGTTGAGGTGGATGATTTTTTTTTAATTGATTAAGTTCTGATTTTAAAATCAACTAAAGCTGCGTTTCCTTACCGTGAACATTCGCTTGTAATGTAACATTCAAGATCTTTTTTGAGCATTAGATTACAAACTACCTCCTTCACCGACGAGCATTCGTCGGTAATGTAACATCCAAGATTCGATTAGGCTGCGATTCCATCACATCGCGAGGTAGCACGGCGTGCGTGCGAATGCCTCCGAGTGTGTGCTAGTGCTTTTGAGTGCCTGTGAGTGACCGAGACCATGGGACCTGTAAAGTGCCCGAACCGTTGGTTTGCTTGAAAAACTAATATACGCGATTTAAATCCGGAAAAATAGCTACATTTCTTATAAATAATTATAGTTTTTAGTTCTAGTATAACTCTATATCCCGATATGTAGATGTGTAGAAAACTGGCAACGCTGCGATATTTCGGCTCGGCACTTACTCCCAGTGGGTTGGCGAGGCTTATTGAATACAAATTGTTTCTTTATCAGCCAACTTTCGTGGCTCGAGATGCGGGAAATAATTTCAAGAAGCGGAATGTGTCTGCTATAATCTGCGACGAGAAGAGGTAGTTGTCTTAGAGTAAGTCGTAAAAATATTATTTTTAAAGCAAGCAGAATCTGCCTACTTGCGAAACCATTTGTCTTATATATACTATAGTGGTAGAGCTTCTTGTGAAGGCATTCTTAAACCTTTACTGCTTGTGCCGCCAACAACGATCATAAACACAGTATAAGATCACTGGCCGCCAAGCAGTAATGCGAGATTTATTGCGTTCCGATTTTGAAGGGAGGGTGCTGGTGGAATTCAGATCTTTGCGATTTAAGGCTTTGACTGACACAGCAATTGTCATAGAAACATAATTAGATAATTAGATTCAATATCCGAAAGGACCTGCGCCGTTGAGTACTTTATTTTGTAATTTTATTATTTACTAACTATCATTTAGTTTAACGGTGAAAAATGTTAATAAAAATAATCACATTCACATTACATAATACAATTTCCATCAAGTGAGATGAAGGTCAAATGCGAATTTATTTTAGAACCAATTTGAGAGTCGAAAGTTCTCAAATCAAGCTTAACATGTAGAGAGCTTTTCACAGTGCAGAATATTGCAAACTAACCTATTTTCGCTGCCAAGCAGTAAGGTGAACATTATTAATTACAGGCGCATGGGAATTGTCAACTTATGTCTTAGTATGACTGACGCAGTGGCGGTACCGCACTTCTCAGATCTTTGTGATTTAAAGCTCTGAGTGGCACTGCAACTGCCATGGACAAGGTGTCACTTGCCGACAGGTGTACGACTAGTTCATTCCATCATTTGGTATCATAAAAAATGTAATAAGTAAATTGTAAAAATTAAACGCGTATATTTGTTTTTTCAAGCAAACCAAGGTCTTGGCTTTTTTGCAGGTTCCGTAGTCACAACTGACTGAAATCCGTAAAGAGCACAAAATGTTGGTTTGTTTGAGAAAAAAAACAACATACGCGATTTTGATCCGACAAAATAGTTACAATTCCAATGTGTAATAATCGCTAACGTCGTTCTTGAATGTAATTTATCTTCTACTGCCGTCCACTAACTAAACGCCTTAGCGTTATTATACAAATTGTCAAATATCCGTTTTAAATAAAATAAGGATAGAGCACAATATTCTCTTTTAAAAACAATTAAAATTAGTTAACGTGTTCGACTTATTGGAACTTACCCTAACGATCCGTAGCTGAAACAATCAATGTTCCAACATTGGGTTATGGTTTTTATGATATCTCAAAAAATATTTTTTCACTTAGTCGCAGTGTAGTTAGCGGACGGCAGTATAAAAAACGTTTTGCAAATTTTATTGCTTACCTTTTTACTTCTGCTTCCATGAGAAGTGCCTTCGTATTACTGTAGCTTAGGAAGCGTAGCGAGAGGTACTTTTCTGAATTTAAAGTGGAATAATCTTCAAAACTTGGTTTATTGTATTCTTTCACATAGTTTCGGCGTTGGGTTACAATTCAATAATGTCAAGATGTTCCATTCTTTTCTTACTTCCTTTTTTATAACACATTCTAATTACAAAACTATTCATTCAGCCAGTGATTCTACTCATAGAGTAGAGCCTAGACCACAGTACCTAGTTAATTATTATATACACATACTAGTGTAAGAGCGTTTTTAATGATACCATATGTGACGGGGCGAGCAAGTCGTGCTGTCTGGAGGTAAAGATTTTTATTTAGATCTTAATAATATGCTCACAAGGTTTATATTAAAATCTTAACGCAAATGCGATACTTAAGTTTACATATTGAAAACTTACACTAAGGCTTCAAATCTCAAAGTTTTGAGGGGCACATAGACTGCGCCTGTCACCTCAAGACTTAAGTTGGTTAGTCCCATGTGTCTATAATTTCTCCAGTACCCTACCTTTCAAAACCGAAACGCTGTAATTACGCACATTACTGCTTGTTGGCAGAAATAGGTAAGGTGACAGTATTTTGAAATAACACCTCGAAAGTTACATGGAGGGCAGTATGTGAGAAGTAAGTACTAAAAAGACCATTTTTATATACGCCGTGCTCGTAGAACCAAACATGTGACAAATAATAAGGGCGACCTTTTTGAAGTCGTTTGTATAGTATCATATTTGTGTACGTGAAGAAAAAATTCACCTTTGTGTAAACCAGAAATCTCAGAAGCTATGGTACTCCTTGGGATCGTTTCGACCGTAATTTTTCGCCTCCGCATCCGTGGATGTTTTTGTTACCCTCCGGCGTCCGTAGCTGATTGATTTACGAGCGCCGCCCCATCTAGCTTCAGATGTTTCTGATAACGCACGGAAGATCACGATTTCCCCTAAATCCTTTAGATGTGGGGAAATTTATACGTCATTACGTAGGTAATGTTTTTTGTTGTTCCGCGTAAAAAGGAACGTCCGCAAAACTTAGCCGTCTATCATTTAATTTTGTTGTATACATCATTTTTTTGCTACAGTAATAGATGTTGTCAAACAAGTTTGTTGTTCAACGACGATGTTAACTATGTAGCATAGAATCTCATTACTTAATGACCGGGACGATGAAGTACCGACTGCCTATTACAATTGCAAGAACTTTAAGTCACAATCACACTGATGGTCACTAACACTGCGCCTGTCACCATGAGACATAAGTTGAAAAGTCCCATGTGGCTGTAATTTCACCAGCAACCTTACCTTTTAAAACCGGAACGCAGTAGTGCTCATATTACAGCTCGGCGGCAGAAATAGGTACGGTGACTTTATTTCCCTGGACGAACTGTTTCACCAGGAACTCTACTGCAAATTTTAACTTAAAACTCTTAAATTTAAGTTAGAACACTTACAGGTTTAATCAGTAGATGATAAAACAACACAAAGATCTGAAGACTCATTGGAACGCAGAATTGACCTCACTCTGATACATATACACCGAAGACGAGGCTTATTGCCTATAAAATATGTATTTATAATGAACTGAAGTTTTGGCGTAGGCCTATTTACCTAAAGCCAATAAAAGAAAAATTACTCTACACTTCGCTGTGTAGTTTTAAGCCTTTGCCTTTTCCGTAACGGAAATAATTAAAAAAACAACGACATGAATTGATATTGTAACTGACACTGGCCTATAAAGAATGAAAAAAAGCAATGGCCCTCTGAGTCGTATTCCAGAACTCTATTCGATGCTCAAGTCAGGACTTGAGTATGATTTCAAGTACTGGAAATACGACCCTAATGGCTAGGACTTGAGTATGATTTCTAGTGCTTTAAATCATACTCAAGTTAAAACAAATTTAAACAAATATTTTAAAATCAATACCGTGAAACAAAATCCTCTAATATAATTAATTTAGACTACTTTTATAGGTAATCATTACGTTTTTTACTCGTAGTATAAATTGAATGAATAAAAATCTATCTTTACATACTTAACCTATTTCAAATCAAGTATTTTAAATTATAAGAAACAGAGCTTCCTTCCTTTCATTAATTTTTTTTATGATAATAACTAAAAAAATAATGTTATTGTGTCATTTGTCGTTAATTCTGTCGATGTTTTTTGTTGACTAAAGAAAAAGGTTTACGATCAATGTTTTCGGTTAAAATTTTTTCTAATCCTAAACAAACGAAGTATAGTGACCGCCATTAAGGAAATAATAATTATTTCCTTTCTACATCGGAATGCGGTAATTCTCACGTTACTGGTTTGTGGCAGAAATAGATATGGTCACCATACCAGTGGCAGGTGGCCTAAACGAACTTTGACACAATGACCTCTGTTGCTATTAAAATATTTCAAACTTGGTTTTGAGGCTTACTGTTTTTAATTGCGCCAATAAAATAACAATTAAATACTGCAGAAGAAGCACTGTTTAAATTCCTAAGATTTTATCAGACACCCCAATTTTTCGCCTGATGAAAGTGATCTCAGACCATTTGTCAATTCGTCCAGGCGAGCACTTAAAGCGGGCTGTAAAACTTTAACACTCGACCTTTGAAAAGAAGACACTCGCAGTTTGACCCGTTGGATTCGCATAAAACAGGATGGGATGCGACCGGAACGAATAAAACGAAGGGTCGGGACGAGAGGTTGTTCTCGGCAGTAAAAGTAGTGCTTCGACGGGGAAAAAAACAGTAAAGAAAGGTTTGTGCGCCTTCAGGACGTGTGCTTGAGTATTTAATAAAGAAAAATACGAGATCGTACATATACCACCACAGACATCACTTATGCATCTGTCAATATTACACGTAGATTTGAAGAAAATTCAGTTACTGGTTCCATAGATTCGATACCTAAAATCATTGACTTACAATTATATGGACGTCGGGTCCGCGCTAAAAAGTGTCCAAACTTATAGGGCGTTAAAATCGTATACAGAGCATCATTCACGCTTTAGTCTTCGTTTGTTCGACTGACTGAAAATTAGACAGTACTGCGATGACATTACAATTTAAATTCAACGTTTTAGCCTTTTCATATTCCTTTACATGTCACTACGTTTAAATAGGTTGACTTGGGACATTTTTTTCGTGGTTTGTGTATTAGACCCGTCGTCCATTTATTTGTAAGTCAATGCCTAAAATGAACATTTCGTCAACTTAATTTCTGGATCTGTTCTGTTTTGTTTTCCACATAATGCAGAAAATGACCAAAGTTGGAGTAGTGTTTCTTGGAGGTATCGATTTAATCCATGTGGGATAGGTCAATGATGTGGGATGAAGATAATATTCATTCTTTCCTTATCATAACTGACGTAATCGACATTTTCAACAAAATTGAGTTATTAACGTATCTGGAATCAGCAAAACGAGATCTACAACCCCCTCTAATCGGTTTTTTAACATCTCATTTAGTTTCAGTTTTATTAAGCAAAATCAACGTAATTGTCATTTTTTTAGGTGACAATAAAACTTTAAGTTAGTAATGACAAGGAGAGTAGATTGACGTCTTTTTAGGAGAGGTTTAAAGATTGTACGAACGAAGTTAATCGATATTTTTTAAGAAAATTCATGCAACAATAATGGTATATTTATGTAGTGGTATTTGTGACTATAGTTGCGCTTATCACATGTAAGTAAAAAAATAATACGAATTATATGGGACAAATTATGCGTATGTGAAATTTTATTACTCGCATATTTAAGCATAAATAGCTAGGCTGCAAAGTTGTTGTTTCACGCGAGTGCTTGTATTGAAACCAGAGCAAGCGAAGGATTCTAAGATTGAACCACGAGCGAAACGAGTGGTTCAAAAATATAATCCTGAGTGTAGCGAGGGTTTCAAGCTACGAGACGCAAAACAACTTTGCTGCCGAGAGAAACACACAATTACTTTTCACCTCACTATAGGAATTTTCCTAGGAAAATGGTAGATGAAATAAAAACAGTTGAACTATAACAATTTACTTTTATTCATTCATACCATTTAGGTCAATGATTCATGCATAAAAATAATTTAGTAAACAAAATTAGTTATCATTGTCAATTTAATATGAACAATAATTTATTATTTCTTGTATAATGTACGACAAATCGCATAGGCGAACGTGTCATTATAATAGGGGTTAAAGTATGAAATTGCCGATTTGTACTGAAAATCTAAATTGTTTATTTTTTAAATTTTTAACAAATTTATTTAATCAAAATAGTTGCCATTATTATCTATACATTGCTGCCATCTAATGGGAAGGTTATTAATGCCTTTGCGATAGAACTCCGACGATCTAGACTGCACAAACTGTGTGAAAGCATTTTGTACTGCCTCCTGGGAAGAAAACTTCTTGTCACGTAGATAATTGTCCAAATCACGAAAAAAATGGTAGTCCGTTGGAGCAAGGTCTGGTGAATACGGAGGATGACGAATGGTTTCTAACTGCAGTTCCTGAAGGGTCAAAATGGTTTCTCGTGCTGTGTGAGGTCTCGCGTTGTCGTGGAGCAATAATGGTGAAGATCGATTCATGAGTCGGGGCTGTTTTACTGCTAGTTTTGTCAACATGGTTCGGAGTTCGGCACAATAGACATCTGCCGTTATTGCTTGACCAGATCGGAGAAAACTATAGTGAATAACACCATGCTGAGACCACCAAACAGTTACCATTACCTTTTTATTGGTAAGTTTTGCTTTAGGACACTGTTGTGGCATTTGACCTGGGGTCAGCCGTTGCATTTTTCTTTTCCGGTTATCATAAAGAATCCACTTTTCATCACATGTTACAAATCGATCCAATATTCCTTCATTTCTGTACCGGTTCAACAAGGCAACACAAGTTTCAACACGCGTTTCTTTCTGCAGATCAGTCAAATCATGAGGCACCCATTTTTCGTATTTTTTTATTTTATTGATTTGACGCAAGTGAGTCAATATTGTGGGTAAGGTAACGTTAAACCATGCCGCTAATTCCTGGGTAGTTTGACTAGGATCGGCTTCCACTATCTCTCTTAATTCATCGTTATTCACCTGTGTGGGCGGTCTTCCTCGTGGCTCGTTCTTTAAGTCGAAATTTCCGTCACGAAAGCGTTTAAACCAAAATCGCACGGTGCGTTCATTAGTAGACCCCTCTCCAAACGCAGCATTGATATTGCGGGCTGTTTCTGCCGCGTTAGTTCCGCGTCGGAACTCGTATTCAAAAATCACTCGAATTTTCGCAGTATCCATCTTTCTTGTCTAAATTGAATAACAAAAACAATTGAAAGTCGATATTCAAATGTTTCAAATTAAAAAAAAAAAATCACAGAAACCATTTGAAAAAAGTTTCATTCGAAAACCTCAAACCATGAAGATTCTATGAAAATTCAAAGAACCTATTGCAATAAAACGGCAATTTCATACTTTAACCCCTAATATTTTTTTTTCATCGAGAGAAAAAATTGGGTATACCACAGTCCATCGTCAAGTTCGAGCTTCAAAAACCTTCAAAAGCATTTTTTCCACGTTAGCGTGGGAAAAATGCTTTCGCGTGCATATTTCTAATGCGAAAGAAAGCCTTTCCGAGTTAGTGAGGTGTAAAAGTTATGGACTAATTTCGTTCGTAGAATCTTTAACCCTCTCTTCGGAAAGTTGTCATTTTGCACATAAGATATTATTGCATCAAGGGTGCTACAAAATCACAAATATTGTTAATAAATTGGTTGTTATATTTTTTTTGTAACGGAGGTTTTTAACCGACTTCAAAAAAGGAGGAGGTTCTCAATTCGAATGTATGTTCTTTTTTTGTTGTTGTTTTCTTTTGTATGTATGTACCGCGATAACTCCGGTATTTGTGAACCGATTTTCATGATTATTTTTTTGTTGGAAAGGGGGTACTTCCATAGTGATCCCATTTCATTTTGAAGAAAATCATCCACCTCGAAGGGTGGCTGTTCACGCATGAAGTTTCATTTTTATAAATAGCGCCTAACTTTAATTTAGGAGCAATTACTTTTAGCAAATTTAGTTGATTTTGCTATTTCTCCAATTCAAGGCGTTTTTCCCTCGATATACTTTGAGTAGTGTCGTAGTGAGAACCTATTTTTATTATCTCCAGTATCAAGTCCTGTATAGTGGCGAACTAGGGGATATTTCAATGAAATTTAACAAATAGACGTAATTCCACGTACTTTTGAGGTCGGTTTTTTTAGTACTCTGTACTGAGATTATTATTATTATAGGTGAGGTTTTGTCGTGCAATAATTTGCACACTATACTGCGTGGGTATGTAGAAAAATTTAACAATTCAAATTTGGATCTATGTGGTGAGACAGAGAGAGAGAGAGAGAGAGAGAGAGTAACAAACCAGACCGACTTTCTAAGATCATTTCCTATTTAAAAAAATACAAAACCTTCCAAATTCTTCAATAGAGTAAACTCATACAAACAACTGACTGATAAAAACTACCAAAAAGTTGATACCTCAAGTAATAATCGTGTTATTCAATAGAATAAAGACAATTATTGGTTGTATACTGTATTGCTTTTGCATTAAGACATCCGCTCGAAATGCCCCGAGCTCTGTTATGAATTGATTTGTATTCAATGCGAGTGTATTCAAATCAGTTATTGTGTTATTTGTGGAAGGAGACGGCCCTTTCTGTAATATTCTGCAATGGAACCGAGTCATGAACGGTAGAGGAGGAGGTAATAGAGTTTTTTTTTAATTTACTTTGGTATAAACAGCCGTTAAAATATGAATTAATACAAAAAATTTAACTATGCTATAAACCCTAGGGACCCAAACTTTTTGGATCACCGCCGCAAAAAATTGGAAACGCGCAGATTTTATATAAACACAAAAAATCACAAGGAAAAAAATTGAACACATGCCTATATGTAGTACACAGTACACTTCAATTCAAATTCAATTCAGGTTTTTTTTTCAAATGCAGTATTATTCCCTGGATAGCATCACACCCATAATTGCTTCCGAGGCCCCTACCGCCCCCTTAGGACTCTTCAGCGCCCAATGGGAGGAGGTAGGGACCACTTTAGGGAACTATGCTATAGACAACGAGTACCGAATGTTACACTTAAATATTAATAACATAGATTAAAAGGTTTTAGATATATAAAATTAAAAATTCAAAACAGCAAACGCATTTTTGAACAAAAAAAGAATGGTTAAACTGTATAGGTGCTTAAACATATTTTTACATAAAAGTAAAGTAAAAAAAACAAAACTAATTAATCAGGATGTGAACTTGCATTCATAGTCTTCGCAATCAGACTCTCCCCACTAAGCTGCTAAGCTGATTTGCACCGTTCATTAGAACTAGTTAAATAATTTAATTTAAAAAATTGTGTACAACATTACATAGTGGTTTTCATAAGCAATGGGACAATGGAAGGTTTTTTAACCCTTGTATCTTCTGGTAGTTCGTAGTTTTGGAGGGATAGGGTCTTGATAGCTACTAATAATAGTCAATCACGTCACGACATAAAAATTTGTTTAATAACTAAAAGAGTTCATATCACGCTATCTCCTGTTACTTAAATTGGTTTATTACCTATCTTCACAGTTCCGAGGAAGTGGCAGTCTATTGTTTTGTTTACAATTCAATATTTAATTCTAGTGAAAAGTTTCTTTGTTACGCTGCAAAATAATAACTGAGTTTGAAAGTTGAGAATAAGTTGGGAATAAGTAAGCAATATAAGATAGCCGTTGGGGTATTGATTTCGAAATTAAGTTTATATTTACGGACAATTTTTTACGCTGAATCTAAAAGTCTAATCTTAGTCTGAACTGAATATATTTGCTTCAGGGTACTATCATTGCGTGTTTCAGGAACATAATGGGTTTAATTTATTTAATAAAATACCAAAGCTGTGATAAAAAGTTACGCTTACACGTCATACTCGAAGTACAAAATATGCGCCTGTTAAAAATTATTAGCAAACAAACTCATGGGAAAATTAACTTATATTTAGGACGTCGGTAGTTTTACATTCTTGAATTTAATATTCAATATTCTTTATTTGTAATCCACAATGGTGTACAAGGCGTTACATAGTAAAAAAATCACATAATGAATTCTTTTTTAAATTGGGTTATTCTAACCCAAAGGAACGTTTTGGAAACAGCCAACTCCTGCTTTTATCCTTTCTACTCTGTTCCCGAAAGAATATTGAATATTGAATTTAAGAATGTAAAAGTAGCAATGTCTAAAAGGATAATGAATAAGGAAGGGTTCTCCTTCGATCAGAAATTCCTTAATATTGTTACAACATTTGTTTAATAATAAATCTTTAATTTCTTTTGCATTTTATCGTTTCGTTTCTTAATAGATCTGGCAATTTATTGAAAAAATGTGGATGACGTATGGTCTAGTTGAATTTAGAGTTAATAAGTTATTGGCCGATGTTTTAGACCCGTTTATTATGATATTTAGGTATACCATAGGGTAGGTAATTTTAAAAAATACAAAAGCTACACGGTAATGGAACGGGCTGTGTTGGGTATTTGTTTCTGAGAGGATTCACGGAGATCCGGAAATAAACGCATCTTATCGACGAAGTCTAGGTGCTAGCTGAATGGATAGGCTATGCCGTAAATTCGTAGATGGGATACAAGGTTTCAGAAGAGACCCAGAGAAGGGTGCAGGAGCATAGTATCTAATGCGCTAGACTGACGATCTTGTCAAAGTGGCGGGGAATAATCTCAGTTAAAAGTTTTTTGGAATAGATGTAGTTGGAATTAAGTTTTATTGAAATCGGTTACCGGAGAGTGCACGAAACCGGATTCATCCCCTAGTTCGCGACTATACGGAACTTGACACAGGAGATAATAAAAATCGGTTCTCACTAAAAGTATACTGAGAGAGAAAAATGCCTTGAATTGGAGAATAGCAAAATCAACCGTTAAAATAATTGCTCCTTATAATAAAATTCGGCGCTATTTATAAAAATGAATCTTCATGCGTGAACAGCCACTCTTAGAGTTCGAATATTTTCTTCAAATTTAAATGAGACCAATACCGAGGTACCATCTTTCCAACAAAAAAGGAATTATCAAAATCGGTTTATAAATTAATGTACCGATATTGTTATTTAAGTTAGATTGCATTAACACAAACCTTAGTGGTTTAAAATGTGACTAATTCCTATTTTGTTAACTGTTTTGTTTTTAAATGGTAATAAATAAAAAAAAAAAAAAAAAAAAAAAATACCGGCCGGAGTAACATACACACAAAAAAATACAGTCGAAACGAGAGACTCCTCTTTTTTGGAATTCGGTTAAAAATGAGTTATGGATCATTCAGTTATGGATCATCATACGCGATTTAGGCCCGAAAAAATAGTTTCATCTCCTTATGGATAATTAATTATTATAAACAAAATACAAGGTTTAATAGGCAGAAGACAAAACTTTAAATTCAATTAAGCTCCACTATAAATAAGGTTCGATATGATTTTACGTAGATATCTATATATTAGCTGTCATTTGTTAAATACATACTCTTCATACCCTTTTCCCATCGCGATAGGCAACCACACCGCACAACCATAATGTAACCACCTGATGTTAGTAGACAATGGTTCACAATGTATTTACAGTGCTGAGAACGCATTGTATTTTCCAGCAAATACTGTTTATTAAATAATTAATATTGTTTACGTAAATAATTTTTGTTTGGTTTGTTATTTTCTTTTGTACCTAATTAGGTACTTATTAATGTATTACATGTGAATATGTTGATTATGTTTTTTATTTTATTTTCTCTTTTTCTCCGTTTTGTTTCTTTTTTCTTTAAAGTTGTGCGTTTGTTCTGTAAGTGCTTATTCATTTTAGTCTTGAACAGAAATGAATTCAATTTTTTTTTATAATATCAAGTGGCGGGACGAATAAGTCGTACGCCTGATGGTAGGCTACACGCCTGTCCATAACAGTTGCAGTGCCATTCAGAGCTTTACATAGCAAAAATCTGAGGGGCACTGCCATTGCGCCCGAGATCCTGAGGCATACCTCTACTGCTATTAAACTTTAAAGCTTCCGGGAAACAATAATACTTGCAGTGTATTTCATTCCTAAGCATTGACTACATTCTCATAAATCAGAAATTTGAATTACCCATAGCTACCATTTGTCTGAAACGTCAAAAGGTACAAATTGATGCTCGCTAGGCAAATCACGTTTCGGTTCTAGCTTGCGCCTTACCTGCTACCAGCGTTACTTGTATGAATGCTTTCCTAATGGAGTAGGGTTAGGTCCTTACCCTTTTCAGCTATTATCGTAAAGTTCAAACGTGTGATCTGAATTGGATAAAGTAGATGGGATCTAAAGGGGAATTTTATAAAATAAACGATTATCAGTAGAGTTACTCCAGAGCAGTTCTGCCATCATAATCGATTTTCACCACGAAGTTTTTCTTTACCAAAAAGCTCATGGTAAAGTTCAAATAAAATAATCTCAGTAGAGAGTACTAAAAAATCGACCTCAAAAATACGTGTAATTACAAGTTTTATTGAAATCGGTTCCCGGAAAGTGCGCAAACCCGGATTCATCCCCTAGTTCGCCACTATACGGGACTTGACACAGGAGATAATAAAAATCAGTTCACACTGCTCAAAGTGTAGTGAGAGAGAAAAACGCCTTAAATTGGAGAATAGTAAAATCAACCATTAAAATAATTGTTCCTTATAATAAAACTTAGGCGCTATTTATAAAAATGAATCTTCATACGTGAACAGCCTCCCTTAGAGGTGGTCAAAATTAAATGGGATTACTATGGAGGTACCCTCTTTCCAACAAAAAAAAGAATCATGAAAATCGGTTCTCAAATACCGGAGTTATCGCGTAAAATATATACAAAAAAAAAACATACAGTCGAATTGAGAACCTCCTCCGTTTTTGAAGTCGGTTAGTTAAATAATTTAGTTAGATACTTAGATTTATCATTATTTTTTATGTAATCTAACTTAGGTTAAAGTAGTATCTTAATTTCCATAGCCGTGAGACGTTCTGTATAATAGGTAAAGGGTAAATGTTCGTCCTCTCTGTTCACAAAGTATAAATTTACTCAGTTTCAGAGATAACTGTGAGATATTCATAGATGAGTTATTTTTTGTTTTTATGCGTCGGTATCAATCAACACGGCTCACCAGTGATCTGTATAGAGAATCAATCACACCGCATACTTCGCTCGCTTCTCTAATGTATTGGAAAATTGGAAAGTTCCCGTTTGATCGTAGTTTTGTTTTTGGTTTATGTTTTTTTTTTTGGAGCATTGCATTTGCATTTTATAATTAGGTACTTTTTATAATTACTTTACTTCTTATTATTATAATTAAATAATTAATTCATTTTTATGGACAACTCACACTTGACCAAATAATTGACTATGACAATATTAGGAAATGAAACTATTTTTCCGGATTTAAATCGCGTATATTTGTTTTTTCAAACAAACCGACGTTTCAACCGTCAACGAATGGTCGACCGTGACCATGGGACCTGTAAAGGGCCCGAAACGTCGGTTTGTTTGATAAAACAAATATACGCGATTTAAATCCGGAAAAATAGTTTCATTTCCTATGTGTAACAATCGCGAAAACCTAAACTCGATATGACATTATAATTTTTATTCAATTAAAAGATACTTTTATTACTTTAATTATATCCGTTTTGTTATTTGTTAAGTTTTTGTTACCTCTTACAGTAGGAAAGTTAAAGCCTTTCTACGAATGTGATATTAAATGTATGGGAGTGTTTGATGTTAAAATTTTGGATAGTTCGTGTTTTATTTTTATAAAGGTATTGATGTCGACACATTAGGTAACGTACTTTCTATTTCAACTTAAAGCTTTTTGATATCTCTGATATTTATGGTATAATCGCCCACACTTAACGATTACACCCTATATATACATACACACACACACACACACATATTATTAGACATGCAGAAGATTAAAGAGTTTTTAGGCTTCACCATTATGAAATTACAGGCACATGGGACTTTTTAACTCACGTGTCAGGATGACAGACCCCTCGGATCTTTGTGATTTAAATCTCTGATAGACATTGCAATTGTTATGGATAGGATAGTGTCGCTTACATGTAGTCGCATGACTTGTTCGTCCCGTTAGTACCGCAAAACAATTTAATTATTAAGTTTATTAAACGTCATGACAAACTTAAAAAATTAAAAGCCCCATCTCTAGTCAGTGATGGTAGCTCTCTGAGTGAAGAAATAAATTTCTCGCAGATGGCGCTACGACAAAAAAGCCGTTAAAAACCAAAAACAAAAATCTGCAACAAGCACGTAGAACGATTCATAAGGTCTGTTGATTCGTTCCATGGCTTAATTGGCAAAACATCTGGCACGTATTTCCCGT
>NW_020653850.1:20783408-20825553 GCF_003589595.1 Hyposmocoma kahamanoa | reverse complement strand
ATTTGTTTTATATTCTAATTAGCTATCAATTTTATATTACTCTTTAATTTTCATTATTTTTATTAAATTTTATAAGTGTTACTTTTCTGATAAACTTGTCAGAAGGGTGTGAGCCTGGTGATCTGTAACATAGGTCCCCAACCTAGTACAGACTCCAGCTCTCACTAAGGTGCTTCATATTTAACATGAAATGTAACAAAACTGCATTTTGTAAACCTTTTTGAGAGAAATAAAGCATTTTGTATTGTATTGTATTTGTATTGCAAAAACCAGCGATTCGTTCTGTGTACCGACTAGGCTCTCATGTTTCTCTCAGAGAAAAGCTTAAGGAGACTGGTATCATGACATGTGGCATTATAGTTCATTTACTCAAATATTTTATATGCCCGTAAAAATATACCTAATTTCAATAAGAAAGAAGATATCCATGATATTAACCTTAGAGCTAAGTCCGAACTCATGCTACCACGATTTCGTTTAACCAAGGTAACCAACTCTTTTATGGGGAACTGTATACGTTTTTACAATAAGTTTCCTTAGCATAAATTAATATTATCATTATATAGTTTATTTGAAAAGAGCTATCCCTGGATTTGTTGCTCGTTCTTCTCAGCGTCAGCGTAGCGTCAGCATCAGCGTAGTGAACGAGCAGTAACTTAAATGTGACGTTTATAAGTGTAAATTTATTTTACCTATGGAATAAATGATCTTTGACTTTGACTTTGACTATCGATACGGAATTACATTAAAGAAAAAGTTTTGTCCATATTATGTATGTAAGGGTTACCTATCCCAAGCTAGAAACCTGATTTACAGAATTTTGGTTCTCCGAAAAACCTTTAGATTTTTATTGAATAGATTTTGTTTCATTTGTCCGAAAATATGTTACGGTTTTTTTTTATTACACGATTTAATGTTTCACTATTTTGACATAGACAAATTATTCTCTTTCCGATTTTTATTTCACGTTTCACAAACAAACCGTTTGACCAATGTATCTAATTGAATATTTTTATTTTGTAAAACAACGATATCCATGATACATTTTTGTTATATTATTTCTTATTACAGGTACTAAAACTTTTAGAACGTGTCGCATAATACAACTCGTCAAATTAAAGCACCTCGCATCTTTAGAAAATATGGTAAACGAGATGCAAGTTAATTTGACCGAGTTGTAGTCGCTCGCTTCGCTCGTTCGGATCGTGGTGCTTTTTCATATATTTACCTAACCTAAACCTACAGGAGGAGATCATACCATCTAGGTAATGCAAACAAATTCAAAAGACCGCTAGATGTCGCTATCATAATTTTACGAAATAAACATCGCGTATTTTTATTTAACGAGAAATTACTGCCTAGGTACTATTAAATAAAAAAAAAATAAACAAAATATTGAAGAGATTTATGTAAATAAATAAGTTCAACTTGACTTTTAATAATTACAAATCAATATTTAGACAATTAACAGTCGCGTCATAGTACGAATTGAGTGAATGAATGGTCACAAAGCTGCCAATAAAACATCATACTTTAAACATTATAATAAGCTAACTTTAAGCGCGTCATGGTACGAAAAGTCAATTTAAGGTTAAAGTAACATTGTTTTAACAGGTTGTGGTAGGCCGTCTGTTCCGAGGAGGTGGCGGACGCGCACCCGCTCCGTAGACGTACGGGGAGAAAGCAAAGGCAGTTCGCTGCTCGCCTGATCCCCTAGTGAGACCAGCGGGCTCTGGACAGGGACTCCGGAGCCTGCATTACACGGCCTCACTCGTCTGAGGGGCGGTTCGGAGGACAACGGACTCGCCCCTCCGTTGGCGCGGGAGCCCTGGCGTAAGCTAGGGCGGCCGGGCGGCGTCGTGGTGAATGTTCACTGATCCCACGGCGCCGACTCAACCGGCGAGAGGGAAACCCGGAGGGTTTTAGTGGGGTAGGCCCTCCAGTCTGGAGGGAGAGTCCCCACATAACCCCTGAGTCACCTTGGGCTCAGGGGTATCCATAAAGATTTCCTCCCCGTCAAAAAAAAAAAGGCCGCCTGTTCCAGTGCCGTGTGTATCCGGTATTTAACGTTCTTTTACTTGTAATACGCGTGCTCTAATCGAAACAATAAATTAATTTCAAGCATGTCCTATAAATTTAAAATGTAATTCTTGTGAACTTGGCAATTGTCAGCGGATGTCCATGTATGAAGAGCGAACCTGAAAAGCAGCAGTAAATCTGAGGTTCAATCCTTTTCATTGGCACTAGAGTCCACATTTCCGAAAGTCTTTACTGTTAACCTATTTATTGTAAATGTGCTTATGAATAAACGTCTTATTATTATAATTTAGTGGCGCTCCTTGTAATAGAGTTCGTCCAGGGAAATACTGCCACCTTACCTGTTTGTGTCGCCAAGTAGTAGGTAATGTGAGCATTACTGCGTTCCGGTTTAGATGGGTAAGGGTGCACATGAGACTTGTCACCTTATGTCTCAGGGTGAAGGGCGCAGTGGTAGAGTCGCCCAGATCTTTTCAATTTAAAGCTCTGGGTAGCACTCCAACTGCTATGAACCATCGACGCGTAACGCACATCTTTTGCGCTCTTATTACATGGATATAAAGACTTTTTTTACCGGCTTATAGCATTCCAGCGTGTGTTGAATCCCAAATTAAACGCGTGTTTTATATGGGTTTTTGTCAGCATGCTTCGAGTTTTGCTACGACAGTCCATATAAAACAGATGTTTACCCTAAGTGACTTTTTCGCACAGACGTAGCCAATAAAAAAACATGTCCAGAACTTTTCACATAAAAAAATCATCAAGATACAAGTACGATCTTAATAAACAACCCGGCAAAATCTGATTACACCCTTCAGAGAATCAACCAAGTTCCGAAGGTCTTGTAAAGATATCAGGGACGATCATAATTTCAACATGGCATCATAACCCTTGGGCTGACACGGCATTTTTTATTCCATCCAGATATTGTTTTTGGTAGATATGAAAAAGTTTATGCCGGTCGAAAACGAGATTACTAGGAAATGGTTTCTGATGTTGGAAATGTTCTGAAATTCTTTTGTGAGCGCCATTTTACAAAGGGAGTAATCATAAAATATATATCCGTATTTATTAAGTGAGCAGAAAAATGTCTATATGTTTAGTAGACTTTCTTAAACAGAAAATTTAATAGACCACCTACGCCATCGGGCGCTTGTTGACGATCGTCTTATTTTATTCATATACTGTTAATTGTTAGCGCGCGTTGCGGGATGCGAGGGGCGATCCTCCCACCCCATCTCGCATTGAAATATTTAATGTATGCATACATTGACATGGTACTGCAAGCCACAACTTAGTATGTACTTGCTTGCGCGAACTGCGCAAAGTTCATAATGCCCTGTCAACCTTCACAAGTTATCTACGTCCTGTTTTGACAGCGGCTGCAAATTCTGTCGCGTATTTAGTATGTATCACGCGATGAGACACTCAATTGATGTTTCCGATTGAGTGAGCTCAGTATATATGAGGAGTTGTTGAACACCTCTCAATTAGAAAATGGAGTCTTTTTTTATAATACTAAGTGACCGGACCAATAAGTTATGCATCTGGTGGTAAGCGAGCCGCCTGTTCATAACAGTTGCAGTGCCGGTCAGAGCTTTAAATCGCAAAGATCTGATGGGCACGGCCACTGCGCCCATAACCCCGTGACATAAGTTGACAAGTCCCACGTGGCTGTAATTTCGGAAAGCAGCAATGCTCACATTATTGCTTGACGGCAGAAATAGGTAAGGTGGCTGTACTGCTACAATATTGGACCCGCGTGAGAACTACAGCCCACGCTCTCTCATTGAAAGAGCTGACTATTATTTATTTATTACTATTTAAGTTAAAATGACTTAGTAAAGTATACTCATGTTGCACAACATTAACCCATAATTGTAGACTAGTAATTGTCCATAGTTTTGGACAAGCTACAAAATTCTCTTTTCCTCTTTTTACTTAATTGTTAAAAAAAAACTTCAAACTGTTCTACTCTAGATAGTGGTAGAACAAGGTGAAAATAAAACATAAAAATTGTTTTTCTGAGAAGTACAATTTATAAAAAAATATAACAGACTCTCTGTTTAGCGCAGTTTACTAAAATGGTACTAAATGCTATCTATAGAGCGGGTTTGCAATCGCTGTAAAGACGCATTTTCCTGTCATCCGGATTATGCTATGCAAAATGTGGCCTTTATGCGAGTTTGTGGTGAGTATTACAAGGTTGTTGACAGCCTATTTCGCCGTACGCACCTCGAGTCCGGATACAACACATGATAATAAGAAAATCTATAAAAACCTTTGACGCCTGCCTCTGCGTCATTCAATAGCTTTTTTACTCAAAAAGATATTGGAATAGTGCTATTTGTAAACGGATACACGCTATTACTATCTGTGGGAAAGGTAATTTCAGCTCTACACAAATACTCGAACTGTATAGAAATCGAATCACATACTCCTTGATTTTGAGAAGAACGCGCGCGGAATACGAATGAGTCTGTCTCCTGCGATCGATCGTAAGATTTTACTACTACCCTCCCCTGGCCATAATCGAAAAAACGTTCGGCGTCCGCTTCTTGCACTTTTATTATGGAAATTACATATACAACCGTTTGTGAAAGCCTTCGGGAATATTTTCCACCTAATTTGTTTGCTGGGTGGCCGTTTTACTGTATTGTGATTTAGTGGCTGCGTGGAAATTGTGCTTTAGAAGATCTTTTCCGGCGTCATTAACGGGAAGTCGGAACATTGTCTACTATTTACATTAGGAACGTACGGTTCTACATAGTTGACATGTTGCGGATGACATACTTACCTTACGTAGTGTAATGTGTAGTTTATATCAGTGTTAGACCAGTAGGAAAAGTAGGAAGTTGTAGAGTCGGATCTCTATGGGTAAGTACCTTTTTTTAAGATATCAAACGACGGAACGAACAAGTTGGTACAATATTTATTTCAAATGTCTAAATCGAAACAACATGCAAAAAAAAATAAAAGAAAAAATCCTTCGACCCGACAGAAGTCGAGGCACGATCACGGGATTCCGTCCCCATTGCTTTACCAAATAAACTACAGGTCAAGTTTACTGCGTCGACGAATTTCTTCTGTCTGTTATATCGTCGGGGACAGTGCTATTACGCGTAACTAGAATTTGATTATGAGTATCCATTTCGGTAATTTAGTCGCCAAATCAATGTCGTGGCAACCAAATTATCGTCATTTACGGGAATCTACTGTTATGAACCCGTAGACAATATAAATTAATGCTTACTGTGCAAAAATGAAAGTTGTAGTCTTTGAAGTAACGAAGTAATAGATACTTCTCATGTTAAATTTGGTTTGGTGTAGATACGCGCTTTTTACCAATACTACATACGCGAATTTGGACTATCCCCGACGATATAGATTGAGTTTGCGTTTTCGACACCGTGTACTAAATATCTCCATATAAAAATTATGTGCAAAGCTAGATATTATATTCTTAAATAATTTGTTTTAAATTTTTATTTTAGCCTGTTTTTAGGTTGTGCGCCTGTGACTCAGAGACATAAGTTGACAAGTCCCATGTGCCTGTAATTTCACCAGCGGGAAGGATGCTTTTAAACCGGAGTGCAGTAATGTTCACATTAAATAACTCTGTATTCTATTATGGACTACAATTTTTTGAAAGAAATTTTATTTTTATTTTATTATTATTCATTACTTTAGTTGCCATAAGGACTATCATCAATTATAATATAATATTAAAACAAAACAACAAGTGTACAGAAAGTGCATATATCGGCGACGTGTGTTGCAATCCAGTATCAGGTAACCGGCACCAGAATCGCCGACATATGATACCCTTCGGCCAAAACTCCCCCTTCATGAAAGTCTACAGATGTTCGATCGGCACTCTCACCACAAACGAATTAAAATTCATATTATGGCGGGGCTCTAACCGCTCGACCCTCAGGGTGTATTTGGTTTTTTAGTCTGATGTACTCCACTATCTCCTCAGACTTCGTGGAGTAATGCAGTTGCGACAATACAGCAGTGCAAACTTTACTTATATGTCTGTACCGGAAAATACACGAAAAAGGTTTCTTTCCCTAGAGGTGGAATATTTCTGTCAAATTTCAAATTTAAATGGGACCAATACTGAGTAGGTACCCTCTTTTCACTAAAAAAAAAATCACTAAAATCGATTCACAAATGCTGGAGTATTTGTAGGACGCACAAAAAAATACGTGAAATTGAGGACCTCCTTTTTTGAAGTCGGTTAAATATAGTTTTCGTTTCACTAAGTTTATATATATCGTATCTATAGTTTTAAATATCGTAAATGGTAAATTTTGAATGTCAACTTGAATCTTATTAATCTAATTTAAGTCGTATATGTATATTGCCAAAGTTATAACAAATTTTAGAACCCTCTGGATTCAATTTCGTACTTTCAAATGCCATTTTATCTAGTTGTCTAAATAATGTAGCAGTAATCTGTGAGAGCCGGCATTTTATAGGCACTTCTAGTGCCAGTAAAGTTCCGTTTGTCTTACATTTGCGCGCTTTACGAGCTCAGTCGAAGTGCTAACTTGATTAAATTACTTATTTAGTGCACTTTATACTATTCTAAATATGAACAGGGCAGAGTCTGAAATTTGCTTGTATTTTCTTTTTACTATTACTATTGTTTGGACGTTATTATTCATAAATAATTATCAATTCAATCATGTATAAAAATAATAAAGAATACAGAGTGAAAATAAATTTTATTCTCTAAAAACAAAATTCATACAAGTAATAACTGTCTTTTTTCAAGACGGAGTAAAATGACAGTTCATTACGCAAAAGTGTTGCCCGCTTGCGAGCAGCTAGTGATAACAGTCGATAAATATTCTATCGACTGTCGACTAAATAAATATTGGTCACGATTATGGAATAAAATGAACTTGTTTCATTTGAATCATCTTCGACCCATTATTAATCCAATTACTGAGCACAAGTTCATTTGAATGGTCGATTTTTGGAAGTTTACACATACATACACTGTATTTAAAACTATGTTTATGAAAAATACAAAGAGGGGACATATTTTAAAGTTTTTTATTTTAGTTCAATATGGATAATCAAAAATGGCTATTCTTGTTAAAATGTGTATGAATAAAAATTGATCTCGACACTAGTAGACCAACAGTCAAATTAAGAATAAACATAACCTTCGCAATTCGGTCATTTTCTTTTTGCAAAATTTTTTTCTTCTTTCACAATCTATCGATAAAACTATTGACAACAACTACATAACTATATAAAATTTAATGACTACTGGCAACCCTACAAATGTAATTTTACTCCGTCTTCAGAAAAGACGTACTTTAGTAAGTTAGTAACATGACATACCTTATAACTATGTTAGTATTAGGATTTAGCGATGGGCGACTCCAGTTAACTCGATTTACTCCTACAACGAGCCAACACGACGCACCCGCCCCTCCGAGCTGAATACTTTATTCCATCGAGTATATAACCAGAAATAGAAACGAAGTAAGGGCCGTCCATCCCTGGCAACTCATCAGGCAAATGGGCCTTTTAAATATCAACTCTCATTTGCGCTGAAATCACAAAATGGATAACTGAAATAGTACAGCGCCATACGTCTCCGTCATATTCCAAAAATATTCTGTATTTATTGTAATAAAGACAATAACTCTAACAATTGGGGCTGTTCTATTCGGTGGTGTGGGAAAAACAGCAAAACGTCTACTTACAAAACAAACGGAATCACATTTCATCGGTAATTAAATATGTAATTTTTCAATTTTCGTCCATTATAGCAAGATAAACAGCTCAATTTGAAGTGAAACAATTGACGACACCCGTCAATTGTTTCGAATCCGGCCTGGCCAATCGAAGCGCAGTTGTCACCGTAATGATATGGCAGAATCGTTTTAAATAAATTAAATGACATTTCGTTTCTATTTCTGGTTGTATACTCGATGCTTCATTCATACAATAGAAACGCATCGGCTACTCGTTCTCACTCGGTTGGTTCGGCAACCTTCGGAGCACGGTAGAGTCGCGGTCGGCCGGCCGATCGTGCCCAACTTGGTGAATCGTAGGTTCGAGTTCATAATTACATACGCCTCATAGCTCTCACTACTCGCGACTCGCGATTGTTCTGTCAAACGCCGCGCCGAGTCGAGTCAACTCGAGTCAGCAATCACGTCAGCTCGAATAACTCGTGTTGAAAAAAAAAAAATAACTCGTCCCATCTCTATTAGTATGTGTAGTACAGTCTTAGGCATGTCACTCGCTCAAAGTTATACGATAAGTGCTTACCTCTAAATGCGCCGACGTCGGCGCAAGCTCTCATACAATTTTTTCGTTTATGAACATTTAGCTTCGCACGACTGCACACGGCGGCGGCACACAATGTTATTTTCACCTCTCTGAGCGCGTGCTTAGCTTCCTTTTTCCTTTTAGTGAGCGCCTGGGGCTTACTATAACCTTTCAAAAAACAATCTTATGTCAATGTAAGCTATATATATATATATATATTATAATATTATTCATACTCGTACCATGACAAACCTATAAACCAAGTAATGTATTATTGCTAAAGTGACTGAAAGAACGAATAATTTCCCAATATTGTCTATTCCTTACTAAAAGTAGCAAAGAAGTAACGCTATATGAACTGTATAATGCCATCTCTATCTTTCTTGATATTCCGAATCGTCCTTTCGTAGTATAATGTTAAAGTATTAAATTCAGCGAATTTTGACTGTTAAAAAAAGAAAAGTATTTAATAATGAAATCTATTAAAATAACATTGTTTTCAATTATTTTTCCGCATTTTCATGAAAAAAATAACAAAAACACAAGCTGAGTCTTGATTGTCACGCTGTGAATTTGGAATTATAGTCTAGTGTCGCCAAGGAGCATATAGATGTCGCTGTCATAATTTCACGAAATAAACATCGCGTATTTTTATTTAACGATAAATTATTTCCTATGTACTATTAAATAAAAAAATAAACGATATATTGAAGAGATATGTAATTATATAAGTTCAACTTAACTGTCAATCGTTACAAATCAATATTTAGTCAATAAATTCGAAAATTAACAACAATATTACTTTAATGTTAAAGTCGCGTCATAGTACGAACTGAGTGAAAGAATAGTCACAAAGCTGCCAATAAAACATTATTGTTTTAACATTATAATAAGCTTACTTTAAGAGTGTCATGATACAAAAAGTCAATGTAAGGTTAAAGTAATATTGTTTTAAGAGGTTGTGGTAGGCCCCCAGGTGTCATTAGTCAGACTTGGTAGTCTATTTAGCGTAGGTATTTTTGATTTTGTATGACAGTGATGTACCTGTTACGTAGTAACTATCAAGTAATCTGTGGTACATTACAGTCACTCCTAAATAATAACGCACACGCACGCACTCTCAGATTAAAAAACTTCGATACCCAAAAGGACAATAAAGTCACCATAACAACTCATCGAGAACAATTTGATGGCTAAAACACGAAATTTCTGTTGCAAGTAGTGGAGGAGTTAGTAATAATTAAGACTGCCCCAGTGGCAGCTTCTGACCAAAGTATATTATTTTTATTATTATTAATAATTATTTATTCAGACAGCACAATTTCTATAATTATTAATACAAAGATCGAACACACAGAAAAAATTCCTTCAACCTGGCAGGGTTCGAACCGACGTCTTCTAGCATACCGTGGCAGACGCTATACCAACTAAGCCACGGAACGAGCCAGCGGAGCTCACGAATTTTATAATGTGCTTGTTGTCGTGTCTTTGTATTTGGTTTTTAAACGAGTTTTTAGTCGTAGCGCCATCTATGACAAATATATGAAAGTTTTATCACCCAGTTAGATATCTTTACAGCTACCGGCCCTGGCGAGAGATGTCGCTATTCATTGTATTTAAAATTTCTATTGAATTGATATTCAATTATTTTTTGTGAAATTACTCCACTTACCACTTATACAGTTTGTTATAATTATTAATACAAAGATCGAACACTCAGAAAAAATTCCATCGATCCGACCGGATTCGAACGGACGACGACTAACTAGTTGAGTAATTTCACAAAAAATAATTGAATATCAATTCAATATATGCTTTTATTAAACACAATTGTTTTTAACGTCCAATAGTGTTAGTAACCTACAAATATAACTTAAATACTAAGTTAGTGGTAATAATAATAAATAGCTGCACAAAATTAAATTATAAAAAGTGGCAGCCGACTCTCGGATCTCTCACCCGCGTCAAGACCCAATACTCTCTTATGAGACTACTCAAGCAGGACCCGAATGAAAGATTTCATAATGGGTAGGTCATATCTATCAGGTACGGCCTTTCAGTCTGCTGAGCAATGAGGCTGTCTTTTTGCAGATAATGGCATAGAAACTATTAACCCGCGCCTCTGCAAACGTGGTAGACGCATTGCAAAAACGGGGCAACCCCATCAACATTCTAAACCCATTATTGTATGTGACCCGTAGGGCACTAAGCGATTTTTTTATAACTGACCCACAGGCTGCTCGTGTAGAACGATTGGCAGTAAGGCTTTGAAGAGTGTAAATTAATTTTATTATTATTGTAATGCATTGACTTACAATTATATGGACGTCGGGTCCGCGCTAAAAAGTGTCCGAACTTATAGGGCGTTAAAATCGTATACAGAGCGTCATTCACGCTTTAGTTTTCGTTTGTTCGACTGACAGCGAAGCAAGCAAAATTAGAATAAGAATAAGAATAAGAATACTTTATTGCGTAACCGCGTACCGAGACACACATGATCTTAAAATTAAAATAGAACATTATAAACTTTAAACTAAAATACAGGACTTACAACAAAAGTTACAACATAATTATAATGATTAAAACAAAATAAAAATAAAAAAAAATTATTAAAAATGTAATAATAAATGCGTGTCGCGGCGCACGCAAACGGGATTTGCTCAGCTACTAGCTACAGGCTCATAGATTTCAGCCTGCAGCGCTGGTTTTCAGCAAGCCCGATATGAGTGAAGCACGGACTCGAGCACAAACAAAACAAATACATGCCTAACATGTGCGTGAGGCTTGGTATATATAAAAATATTTACACTAGATATACATTAATTAAAAATATTTAAATTAGACAGTACTGCGATGACATTACAATTTAAATTCAACGTTTTAGCTTTTTCATATTCCTTTACATGTCACTACGTTTAAATAGGTTGGATTGGGATATTTTTTTCGTGGTTTTTGTATTAGACCCGTCGTCCATTTTTTTGTAAGTCAATATTGTAATGTCATAGGATTTCCACAGCATACTAAATTTCAAGTCGGATAAATGGCAGTGAAATAAATAATTTATTTTAAGAATATTAATATTATAACACTTCTGCATTAACTGGGGAAAAAGCTGATGATCTGGAAACCCCTCAGCAGTTGTTTATACCAACATTGCATAACAATTATCCTGATTAAGACTCTATACTACCTCAAAAGGTTTTGGTTGATTCCGCCTAACAGTGAAAGTGTTGAATCAAAAAGGTTTGGTGAAAATATGTAGTAAAATTGAGATTAGTATACGGTGTGAAAAGACGATTCCTACAAATTTTCATGATGGAAAAAACAAAACTTACCTCGAAAATTTAAAAAAAGACAGCTGTATTCAAATAGGTACGTTACATACATTGACTTACAAATAAATGGACGACGGGTCTAATACAAAAACCACGAAAAAAATGTCCCAATTCAACCTATTCGAAATTTAAATTGTAATATGATCGCTGTATCGCGCTGTCAGTCGAACAAATGAAGACTAAAGCGGAGTTTGGCGCTCTGTATACGATTTTAGCGCCTTACAAGTGCGGACACTTTTTAGCGCGGACCCGACGTCCATATAATTGTAAGTCAATGGTTACATATTATATTTTCTTAATACCAACTGAAGTAAATAAAACATGTATAATACGATATACATTTTTCTTAATTTCCTTTGCAAAATTCGAGTTAATGTCGATTATAGTACATTAGCCTTTAAATAGAAAATGCAATAATGCCTCACGTACATACAGATATACAGACAAAGATAAATGAATGGATGAATCAAAATTGCAACTCCTCTCTTTTGCATCGGGGCGGTTAAAAATAATATAATAAAAAACAAAACTTATTTGATACTCCATTGTGTAATTTCTACAATACCACTAGTTTTGTTCAAAAAAGACAAAACAAGATTGCGACAAAGTGCTAGAATTATAACGGCTACGAAAAAACATACCCAAAAAAATAAAAGAAAATTACGTTTAATTCGAATTGTTGTTCAGTTATATTTATATTAAAACTTTTTGTTTGAAAAACTCAACTAGAAAAACAATTTAGTTTCTCAGATTTTACGGTTCAATTGGCTGAAATCCGTAACATATATAAGATAGGACAATTACAGTTATTCACTAAAATAACTTAGAATAATAACGCATAGAAACCTAGTCCGCACACGCTAAGTGAGGCAAAATGAAGCGCGCCAAAAGGGCCTACACGAGCGGGCGGGCCTTCAGTGCTCAAGGACAACTTGCATCTAAAATCTGTTCGCGGTAGATCAAGAATTTTAGCTAAAAATGACGAAATGTGCGGTAAATGAGTGTAAAAATACGTCAGACAAACATAAAATAGATACTAACATCACATTCCACAAGGAAGAAACGCGTTTCAACTTGTATTTTTATATAAATATTCACTAAAACCGAAAATTAACCTACTACTAAAACTAGCCTACATGAATTTGATTTTTGCCTCACTTGTGACAGTTCGTTTGATATGAAACTATCATTATATGCGTTATTATTCTAAGTAAAATAATTAACATTATACGTCCATTATCAGTAATTATTTTAATAAATATTAAGAATAAACACAAAAATAAGGACGAACAAAGTTAAATGCGTTAAATGAAATTAAATCTGTTAATTTTTTTAGACAAAACAACGAGTTACCGGTTGAATATGGTGTTCCCCAAAGAAGCATAATAGTCTATATTAACCAACTATGTGCTCTTTCCCTCTAAGGTGACAACAACATGTCTCACGCCGCCGATGATACAGTCTTATTATTCAGTAGCTCGAGTGTAAGTTTTTCATCATGGCAAACGTAACGAACGCGTTTGCGTTAAAATCGTAATTAGTATGGGAACATGAACAGCGCCTCTGGCGGTACTTAAACTAGAATGAAAATTTTATAAAATAACGCACCAATTCCCAAGTTTTAAAACTTGTGTTGACTAACACTCGGCAACAATGGTAGGCACTCATATTTGATGCCTCTTTTACTCTTGTAGAAGAAAATGAAACAACACTATGTTCATTCGTCGTTCATTCGAACAAATATTATCCCTACAAATTATGAATAATATTCACGATGACCGGTGCCCCTAATGCAAAACTACGTTTTAAATAAATCGTATAATTGTCATCCCGAAACTCAAGTGCCAACCTACAGAAGAAAAAAATACTTTCATAGCAGTGAGCACACGCGCTCGATCCGTAAAATACGGATCGAGCGCGTTACTCATTTTGACAAAATATACACTAGCGTTTATTGTTGCCAATACGTACCGCCAGAGGCGCTGTTCATGTTCCCATACTAATTACGATTTTAACGCAAACGCGTTCGTTACGTTTGCCATGATGAAAAACTTACACTCGAGCTACAGCGCCTCAAGTTCGAATGAAATATTTTCACTAGCTGAATTTGATTTTATTCTCCGTTTGTATATATTTTTATAGTTTAAAATTGGAACGTGAAGTGAATAACATTCATTCAAATTTTTCGACAGCCCCATCCATTGTTTTAAGCTTTTAAAACTTTGTACCAATTTGTTTTCATAAGAAAGTTGTTAATAATGGAATAATTATTGCACATGTGGAAGTTAAATCGATGTTCCCGAATTTCTTCAAAGGGTTGTAAACAGCGGTCTAATGCCTCCGTTTGTAGAGAAGGGTGAAAAACATCGTCCTTTATTAATGGATGTGAAACTCGGCAAACCTGTAGGGGAAGAATACTAAAACAAAGATCTATTAGTGAAATAAATACATTGTATGAGTTCTAGAAATCCTAGATCGTCTGTTAGTGAAGTATTCTTTGCTGTTCGTGACATGGTGGGTAATCAACATAGATATTATATTATGCCCACTATCACCATATGTAATCCCCATCTCCCCTACATCTTTCTTTGCAATTCTTCTTCTCAAACAGAGCTGGGCATTCCCGACCGTTGCCTTTCTTTCTCTTGATGATAGATCTCATTCGAACAGTTTCTCCGCTGCAATGTTCAGTACATGCTGTCCAGGCACTCCATTCGGATACTACGCAGTCTTCACCTGAAATTGACGCATTACCAATGATAAAAAAAAAAGATTTTAAAAGTTTGCTTATCCGCTTTCGCTGTGTTCGAGACATGTATTTGCTGAGTTTTATTTTTATAGCGGAGAGTAGGTGAAATCCAATAACCCAGATTCATCCCCTAATCTGCCACCCTTAGAGTTAGAATACTTTTTTCGAATTTGTATGGGACTACTACTGAGATAACCCCTTCTCAACAAAAAAAGAATAATCGAAATCGGTTCACAAATGTCAGAGTAATCGCGTAACAACCAAAAGAATTCAGTCGAATTGAGAACCCTCTCTTTTTTAAATCGGCTAAAAACGAAGTCATTATCAGTTGTAATAATAATAATAATAATTCATTTATTCGCTTCAAATACGGTAGGGCACATTATACATGTTGATGGTAAAAACTAAATTAGCCCTTAAACCTATTCGGCCTTTCCTAAATAAAAGCATGCAAATACAATAATCAAATAATACACTGATAGATTAGATAAGACTAAATGTAAAAACAATAATTAGACAATAAATTGATAAATTAAGTTAATTAATTTAATACGAGATGTCATAATTTAAAGTAAACAATAATAATTGTAAAGAAAAACCTGTTATATATCATAAATTCGTTAACTGAGTAGAATAAATGTTCAAAGAGACACCCACACAGTTCCTTTTTGAAACTAGTCAATGGATGAAGCTTAAAACGATCTGGTATATGATTAAAAAACTTCCACACATAACGTTCGAGTTATTTTGGAAACGTTTTGTTTTGGGTGTTGTACCAAGTATCACTTTATTGGGGTTCCTTAGGCTTCTCGCAGATACGTCCTTCGCTATTATGAATTTTCATAGATTTCGTTTTACAAATATACCAACTTCGAGTATGTACAGGCATGGGAGGGGCAATACTCATAACTAACTTGACCTAAGGTGAAGTTCGTTGTTTAAACCACATACCAGGGATACATACAATTGTCCACTAAATTCGTCTTCATTATATTTGGTAATTTTTCTTTCATTTACCTTTGTGTCTCTTGGTATGGTTGACGGCATGATGTAGTCTAGATTTGAAATGTCTAGGTAGATGCTTTCCTAAACCCAGCTTATGTCCAGTAGCTACAGCAAGGACAACATCATCCATGTTATCTAGGTGTTCTTGAGAATTGTCGTCTGACCTATAAAAATACAAGTATTTTAGAACTGCTCAGTGTAAAAGTAACCAGTTCTATTGAATTTACTAAGTGGCAAACAAAAAAAAACCCTTGAATTCATTTAAAAAGGATTCATATTGGAAAAGTCCCTGCTTGCCCATAATTTTTAACAAGACTCTGTTCAGAATACTGATTTTTCTCAAACATGCTCGGAAATTTTCGCCTTCTTTTGAACAAAGAACATTCAACATCCTGATTTTTGCCAAACTATAAAATTAAAAACAAATTGTTCCCCGGCTTCGTCCGGAAAGTTCGTAAGAAAATCCATTTTTTATCGCAACGTTCAACTTTTAAATATTTGACCATTGCATACAACATCAAAGTAACTAATGAAAAATGCCATAGTGCCAAGTCGTCCAGTCGTTTTTTCAGCGCAGTTTAATTTCATTGGCGCAGTGCGTTTGTTTTTTTATTCTGTTTTCAAAAGGTCTATAGGATTTGAAATTTTGCTTTTCTGCCTTTTATTAATTTATTTTGTAACATTTCCTTGCATTTATTACGAAAAGCTCTAATGTATATCTCGGCGGTTTACTTAATACTTTATTTCACGGAATTTGTAATATTGTATTCGCGGCTTCTAAGTCTAATTGTAATAGGTGTCTCCATCAAAATCAATTTCACTATCTATTATAAGAGATTCTTTTATATAATACTTACTCAAACGTAGGTTTGTTTGTAATAACAACAACATTGTTATCCGGCAAATTTGGTTTTGGAGTACCATTAGGGTCTTCTTCAACGTCTTTCAATTTATCAAATGGACTTTTCGTTGTAAAATAACTTCTTTCATTATACTCGTAAATTTCATTATCTGAATTAAATATGTCTTTGTTGTTTTTAGGGTTTATGTTGAAAAATAATTCCGCTCTTACTAAGTTGTTTACTTCTTTTGTTGAATATTGTTTTACCTGGAAAGAAATAACAGTTTTAGGCTTCAATTTACTAATCTGTGGAATGGAAGCAAATTTTTGTGACGAAATTGGACATAGCATAATGAACTTATTGTCAATTGTGTAAACGTACAAATTAGCTACGATACGGTAGCTGCAGGAATTTTCGAAACGGCGCGAGAATCCTCCCGAAGAGCCGCGATTTGTTTTTTTGCTTGTAGCTAGTTTATCCGTTACACAATTGACATAAAGTTCATTCGCTTCTCATCCGTTCCCGGCAATGTCAATTGTCCCTTAGGTGAAGGTAAGGTTTTTTTTTTAATATATTCTGGTGGAGTTTTTTAGTGTCACGCGTTTTAAGGCGAGGTATTTCAAAGTGAGCTTAGATTTTAAGCGGTGAGGTGTGGGGCGATCGCCTCTCGCGTCCCGCAATCCGCGCGCTGAAAATGAATATGAATAAAATAAGAAAAAGCGGCGAAAATTTGACACAGAGCCGACGTCGATAAGCGCCTGATAGCGGAGCAGCGGGTGGTGCGCCGTGTCGTTACAGCGCCAGGAAATTAGCAAATTTTGGGATAAATCTGAATTTAATAGCAATACGGCCTCAGTTGAAAACCAAAATTTAGCAAGTTCTCTATAGAAGTTAAAAAGAAATACTCCCACATAAAAATTATGTAATACGTGACAAGGTTAGATATTTAATTTTAAATTAGGGGAGACGTACCAAATATTGGATACGTGCAGAATACTGGACACCACGCTATAATCAAAACTAAACAACATCTTTATTTAAAAACTAGAACTACTTCTTTCCTGAGTGTTTTTTCTGAGTGTTCGATCTTTGTATTAATAATTATAACAAACTAGTGGAGTAATTTCACAAAAAAATAATTGAATATCAATTCAATAAAAATTTAATTAGAACTACTTCGTCAATGTAAGTTACCAATATTTTACTAGTTGTCTGCGCCATTTTTACCTTCAGTTCGCTGTCAACATTCAAAGTGTAATTTTCCGCTGTTAAAGTACTATATATAATATTTTGTGACAGTGTTATATACTAGCTAGGTGCGTAGTTAGAATACAGACGTTAACGCATTTTAGCGATAATTGCGCAGAAATTTTCGTAACCGATTATTGTACAATTAGGTAGTTACCTCAATATTGGATACCCAGGTATCCACCATACTAGATATCCGATATTGGAGTACCTACATCATTGGTTGTACAGTGTCTTTCATATTTAAATGTTTAATTATTTGTTTAGATGGGGATCATTAAAAATGATGGCCGTTTAGATTTTTTGGCTTACTGCTTTTGCAAATTTAAAAGGATCATTTAAATACATGCGCTGGTTAATAGAGTGTATCCTATACTGGATATCCAATATTAAATAGTATACCCTGTACTGGATATTCATTATTGAGGTACGTGTGAAAACATCGTTGATTTTTCTAATTAAAACAAAATAAATATATAAAAAATAAATTAACATAGATATAAGTTTAATTCATTTTCTAACGTAAAGTCTGTGACTGTAATAAATATAAATGTTTAAATATTATATTAGTGTTTTTTTCGAATGTTCAAAAAAGTATCCGATATTTGGTACGTCTCCCTTATTCGTTTTAGACTTTATTTTACCTATTTTCAGGATTTTATATGATCGGATAAAGTACATCCTATCATGTAACGAATTAACATGTTCTTTAGATAATATCCTTATATGTATTTTTTGTAACACTGTTATTAATAGTAGTTACCTTAACCATTTGATCTAACAAAACAGTTTTTCCTGCTTCTCCTCCGATGACTCGCCAACGTCCTGGTTCTTATGGACATTGCTATTACAATTCAACCTATTTAAAGTCCTTATTAGTCCATGACTGTACGTTCACTAATGCCCTTTATTAACAAGTCCTATGCACACTATGAGGAATGTCTACGTACTACGTTATAAAAGTGTTTTCAAGAAATGGTTTCAACAGTTATATCAGAAGCAAACTAAATTATTACCTTAGTAAATTCGACTTTGGCTATTGGGGACATTTGTGTCAGTTTTCTATATTGTAATCGCAATCCAGGATATAATTTGTGAAATAATTTTTCTACGGGTTCAGGCATATCGATGTTTGATGTGAAGCCGACGTCCAAAGGCTCAAGCTGCAAAATCAACATTAATTTTATCACTTATTATGTGTTTTGTCTTGTTCGTTTTGGCGTTAGAATGGCAGCATGGTGGTAACCTAATTGGGGGACGATAGTTTCTCAATGGACGGTTCAAATCATGGCGGCAGGTGACTGCTTACTAATTTAAAATTTGAGTAACCTACTATACTGGGTCATTAGTAAAATATACTTACTAACATCATAAACAATAATTTTTATTCCATGACATTTAATCATTCATCAGATTTAACTTTCTTAGAAAATTATATTATATATAGTATTGTATTAGACAACGTCACACACGTTTCTCTGATCTCAAAGTAAATAGTTAAAGCACTTGTGTTATGGAAATCGGAAATAACGACGTTACCACAAACACCCAGACCCGAGACAATATAGAGAAGTTAGTTTTCTACACTGACCCGGCCGGGGATCGAACCCCGGACCTAAGAGATGGCGATACCATGAAAACCGATGTGCAAGCCACACGACCACCGAGGCCGTTAATATTTAAACAGATCGGTTTATACGGTGATAAATCTGTGCAAAACGCGGGAGTCGTCGGAGAAGACGCTTGCAAGTTCGAACTTACCTGCTACCAAATACAGATCTAATAAGTGTCAGATACTACAACAAAAATTTCAAAGTTTGTCTTTGGTAAATTTATATTGTTTTGTAAAATGTTAGGGAACAAAAGATGTTGTTTATGATTTTAGTAATATAGTTCTGCAAGGTTATTAATATATTAATAACAACCCTATATATTCTGGGTCTACCGTCATAAACGCCTCTGTTATATATGTCATTAACTCGTATTTGTTGTAATAATACTTTCGTGGTAATATTTTTTTCATTATTGATAATGAAAAAAAAAATCTGTAAGAATGCTGACTTACTTATTAAACGTTTCTTTTTCTCACCACCAAACAAAATACACCACGTAACATAATTTTAATAACTATTTCAGAAGTTTTTTATTTCCTTAATTTGGTCAGTTTATGCTCAAATATCATAATTGGAACAACATTACTTGTAAACAAGCGTTATTCCATTTAATCCTTTAACACTTTTAATCTTTGAAATTTCCCAAAATTAAATACATTTATTTCATTAAATCTGGAGTAAATAAGGTGAGCTCATTATGCCTTAATGGAAAATAATCATTCTCAAAAGCTCAATTTATATTTGTTACAATTGGCCTTAGAATTTATTTTACCGTTCCTGAATTTTAAGAACACAGTTTGAAACCCCTTTTACTATTGCTGACAATAATATCTTTGTTTCAATAGCCGAAGGTTGTCCACTGTTGGACATAGATGTTCCCTGAAGATCGTGACAACGACGGTAGCTCGTGGCTTCCATGGCTCGCATCTGGCAGATTCCTACTGCGTCTTCTGGAACGAGGCCGCCACTCGACAACGCGCTGGCCTTGTTGGAGTGGATAAAATCCACCATGATGGTGGATTTTATTGTTACTGGGAAACCTATTTATTTTTAATTTATTTTTTATGAGTATGAAGTGACGGGATGATCAAGTCGTGCGCCTGGTTTGCGCGTTTACCCTCGAGACCCCACAAGTGACCCCTGGGTACTGTTAAACGAGCATTAACTGCTGGTGATAGGCTTCGGTCATGGCTAGTTACCATCCCACCCGACGCAGTCGAGTTGTAAACTGGTTTTTACCGTGTTCCGATTCGTGTTCGGGAGTTGCCATTCGTGATCGGGTCTGAACAGCTGCATTGCGTCTGACGACGAGTTGTCCAGCAGCTTGTACTAGCTGCTTGTACTGCCACACTGAGCACTTCGTTCTCGAGGCTAACGGGATCCAAAGCACGGTGCACCGCTTGCCGATCGTGGGAACTTGGGGAAACAAGTAGCGGGAAAGCGACCCGTAAAAGGCTGCCGCAAGGAACCTATCAACTACCTTACTTCAGGCTGGCTGCGCTATGCGCCAGTTCGCATACGCCAAAAAGGTACTTAGAACTATGCGGAATCTAGACGTGAATATAGCTAAAAGGCCAGACGGAATTCCAACAATAGTCCTACGTAAATGTGCGCCTGAGTTATTTCTTGTTCTCACACGCCTGTATCGTCACTCACTTGAGACTGGTGTAGTTCCCAGGTTGTGGAAGCTAGCCTGTGCCTAAAAAAGAATGCAGAGCTGACACTGTCAACTGTAGACCTATCTCAGTCACTTCCATACTCTACAGACTATGGAACGTGTACTCAATAACTATGTCTTGTCGTAACTTGAAGATAACCACTTCCTCAGTGATCGCCAGTACAGATTCCGACGAGCCTGTCTACAGGAGATCTTCTTGTGTATGCTTGTCACATATGGAGCGAGCCTATAGAAAAGCAAGGCGAAGCACTTGCAACGTCTTTGGACATTTCTAAAGCCTTTGACAGTGTCTGGCACACAAGCCTTTTAAGTAATCTTCTCTCTTATGGGGACTGACCTTTGAAATTGGATCTTTCGACTCCAAACTGCCGATAGATGGGTTTAGTATTGAATTTGAATATATTTTTCTCGATCCTCATGCTGTTTGATAATATACTTATAATTTACAGTTTAGTTTTAATGATGTTAAAGACTTACGTCAAGAGCAACTTCTTCTACCCAAGAGGAGTCCACACAAAGATTAAGACTGTCGATCCCAACGAACCAATCAGGAGAATTTACCATTCGACAAATTAGTGACACCTGTGAAACAACATAAAAGAAGTTAATTTGTAAAATAACTTAGTTGAGAAAGGTCATAAGCTTAATTTACATTACTGCGGAACGGATTGGAAACTAGTGTTTTTAACGAAGCTGTAGAAATAATAATGTACTGTATGTAAATTGTGTACGTACAAACTAGATACGTTGAGTCTTAATAGAGTGTTATGTCAGTAGAATGGCAGTGATGGCATTCATTCATTTACTCACAAACGAACAACGTTGTCTTAGTAAATGAAATGAAAACTGTTTTCCGAATCTAAAATCGTGTAACTATATTTGTTTTTTTCATACAAAGAATCTCAGTCAGACGTGAGTTGTTGGTTTGTTTAAAAAAAAAACAAATAGGTTCATTTCCAATGTGTAGCAATCGTGCCAATCCAAGAACGCCACACACTTAGAATAATAACGCATAGAAACCTAGCCCGCACACGCTAAGTGAGGCAAATTGAAGCGCGCCAACAACGGAGGGGGAAAGGGCCTACACGAGCGGGCGGGCCTTCAGTTTTCAAGGTCAACTTGCACCGCGAACAGATCAAGAATTTTAGCTAAAAATTACGAAATGTGCGGTAAATGAGTGTAAAAATACGTCAGACAAACATAAAATAGATACTAACATCACATTCCACAAGGAAGTAACGCGTTTCAACTTGTATTTTTATATAAATATTCACTAAAACCGAAAATTAACCTACTACTAAAACTAGCCTGCATGAATTTGATTTTGGCCTCACTTGTGACAATTCGTTTGATATGAAACTATCATTCTATGCGTTATTATTCTAAGGCCACACATACATAATCTTATCATAAATGAACTTATTATTATAGAACGTCATCAATAACGAAATACTGAATTTTGACGTAAAAATGTTTGAGTAAACATATTTTGTTCCAGATATTTTATGATGTATTTCGTTTGAACACAATTACGGCAAGCGAGCGGTGCTTTGAGGCTTGTATGATAACATACTAAATTATTCATTGTGCAAGTTACATACTACTTTCATCATCAATGCTGATAAGTTACACAAAGACTCTCGCCATGCTGTAGAAATTTAAATTACCAAGTTCTTTACTAAAATATTAACGTGGATGTCAATATCAAACACTCGCTATAGTGCTAGAGTTTAACCAATCACAGACACTTCTATCTCTTTGGTTTTTTGTTTTGTCGTATGAATTTGCTGTCGTGGGTTGTTATTAATTAGATTAAAGATTATTTATAAATATGGGTTGTTTCATTATTTTAATTTACTCATATAAAAAAAATATTGTATGCAATCCTGGCCTCGTCAAAGCTTCGTGGCCAAAACACGGTACTAAGAACGCTCATTACACAAAGGTTGCGTAAAATACTATAATTATTTTTAAACTCACCAGGCTGTGTTCTCCATCAACAAACACCAGTCCTTCAGTTTCTCCTTCTCCATCCCTCAAAGCAGGCGTTGCAAACTGATCATAGACGTTTGTCTCTTCATTACCTTCCTCCATAAGCTGGTCTATGTTGCCCAATTGGGCAAACTCTCGTATTGACGGCCGAGCAACTTCGCCTATGTGGTAGAGTGCGTAGCTATTGTTGTGAGATTGGCCTGGAGCAACAAATATTATAAATATTTTTGTAATATTGCACCATCTTTACTAATTGTAGATTATCTTGGAAGCAGTAGAACTTTGAGAAAGAGTTCGTCCAGAGAGTACTACCACTAGACCTATTTCTGCCGCCAAGCAGTAATGTGGGCTATAATGCGTTCCGGCTTTGAAGCGAAAGGACGCTGGTGAAATTACGGGCACATGGGACTTGTCAGCTTGCAGCGTGCACCAAGACCCTAGTTAGATTTTAAATTTTTGAGAAGGCCACAAGAGTCAATATCATGTTATAAGCACTACAACAGTTATTTAAATCTTTTTATTCAACGCATTTGTATGCTTAGTGTCCTTTTTGTAGCCTATATAATACGTTATAAGTTGTCCAACGATTATGCGACACGGAGAGTTTCTGAGGTGTTTCGTACAAACATTTTTACCATAAGTTTTGCGGTGAAGGTGAAGACTTCGTGACGGACTTGCACGTCGAATTAGGTTCTCAACCCTCGGAAAACGTGTGAAGTTCCTAACCCGCATCGCAGCGTGGAGCACTATGGCCTTATATATATAATATTAAGTGACGGAACGAATAAGTCGTGCGCCTGATGGTAAGCGACACTTCTGTCCATGACAGTTGCAGTATCACTCAGAGCTTTAAACCATAAATATCTGAGCGGCACAGCCACTGCGTCTGACACCCTGAGACATAAGTTGACAAGTTCCATTATGTGCCTGTAATTTCACCAGCACCCTTATCCTTCGAAACCGAAACTCAGTAATGCTCACACTACTGTTTAGCGGTATGCTACATCATCAGGTGAGATGGATGTCAAATGCGCACTTATTTTTTATGTAAAAAAAATAGGTAAGGTGGCAGTACCTTCCTGGACGACCTCTTTTACAAAGAGCTCGATAAAGTATGAGTGAGTTTAGTCGCTCACGCGATACATGCAGCCGTAGACGCATACCGACCTAGAGGTGCGCGTGATGATTTTATAACGATTTATCGGATATCGAAGTTATAACAGGTAAAAGAACTAATATTAATTGGTATTTCGGTAACTACTCTAGCAAACCATAAAGATTTTAATGCCTGGGTTTGTCATTTAAAAAAAATAAACAACTTCAAAAATACGTCACGAAAATCGTGTTATTGTTTGGGCTGGTGATTTCGGTGTTTATTTATTGAAGACATACCGTAAGTAGCATTTTTTAAGTTTACCCTGAATATAAATGTTTATAAACTATACTTTAAGGAGTAATTTCATGGTAAACGTTAGAACCACTCAAACGGAATATTATCATATTTATCCAAGTACACCTAAAATTTCATTAGTGCTTTTTAAGTGCAGGATTTGCGGTGTATTACTGCATTATATTTGAGATGTTTTTGTTGGTACTACGGAGTACTAGCAATACAGAATAATAATTTTTATTTATAAAAACTTGTATTTAAACTGAATGCTTTTCTAATTTGCGAAACCAAATAGCCGCCATTTTGCGGTAGGAGGAGCGCATCGCGTGAGCGGATAAATGGGTTCATGATTAAGATACCTTTATAGGTATCATAGCAGCCATATCGTTACCTTACTTTATCAAACTTGTATCTCAAAGCACAAAGTAACTGAAATGCAAAAAATGTATTATACAAGTTTTGCAGGCTGATTTCGCATTTCCTTCATATTCATACACTGGCTTTTACTTATTCTTAAAGTAATGCATCCAAGTTAACACCCGTAATAAGAAATTTAAAATAAGAAGAAAGTTTTGTTATCTCCTGAATAATCACTTTTATAAGATACGTGTTTGAGAAAATAAAGCATCAATATTAAGGAATTAGTTTTTTTTAATTTCATTTTTATATCAATAACAATAACAGACTAGTTGAGTATTGATATACATCATGATATCAATATAATAATCTCAGTACAGAGTACTAAAAAAACCGACCTCAAAAGTACGTGGAATTACGTCTATTTGTTAAGTTTCATTGAAATATCCCCTAGTTCGCCACTATACACTATACCGCGCGGACGTCGCCGTCGTGTCGACGCTGTACTAGCGTTGGAATTACGCTAACGCTTAAAAGACACCAGTGTGGGGGTCTCTTTTTGCAGGCCCTGGCTGGGAAGACGTCACACGGTCTATAAATGATAGACTTTCCGTATTCATTTTTCGAAAGTAATGTTTGAGAAAAAAAACATTTTTTAATCTATTAAATGACAAGGCTTTGTCAATATCTAGTTCTGAACACGTATCGAACGCATTACTCCCACGAGTGGCTTAATAACATATTCCCAAACAGTTTGGGACACATGTCAAAAGCATGGCTGATTAGCGGTTTGGTTTACCCGATACTCATTTCATATAATGTATGTATTTGGTGTGTTTGGTACATTTAAATTGAATTAGACTCTGGAACGGGGATACAATTTGAACCGCTAAAAAAATAAGAAGACCGCTAGAAAAGGTTGAATAATAAGAGCAATATGTATTCTTGCTGGACTGCTACGCAGAGGTTCCGGGTTCGATTCCCGGGCCGGGAGAAATATTTGTATGGCCTACATTTATTTCTCTCGTGAGTTTGGCTGTAATTTGTGGTTGTCTGTATGTGCGCGCTGTGTAGCGCCACAGGGTTTTCCTAGTGCGGGGCTATGAGTGTGATGCGTTTATTTATATATTGTAGCCGCCAGACCCAAGTAGAAGATGTAGAGGATCTCAACGAGCTCGTAAAATTAAAGGCGATTTAAGTTGACTGTAATATATTGACAATAGGTTGCTGGTTTACAGGAGTAGTGCCATTAATCGCTAACAGTGGTGATTTCTTATAGAAGTAGAATTCAAAAGTGAACGTCCTTTTTGACCTTTTTGAGTTCATACGAAAAGGTCGTTAAATTGTGATAGCGATGAAATAACATGTATGTGCCCTTGAGCGTTTAGTTACTGCTTTGAAAGTTATATTAAATTTTATTACAAAAATTCAGTTGCAGTCGCAACAAATATTAAATAGGAAAATGAATCACTGGCCACATTTGGTAGCGAAATTGTACTTCGCGTAATGAACAGGTTGCGTATTTTCTAGAGAATTCTCGCGTGGTCTAGGGAATCGTATCATATCTAGTTTGTTGGTTACATAATTGATATAAAGGTCATTATGTGAAATACATTTTTATTACAAACCGCGCCTCAATTCTGTTTTCTGGAAATCTTTAGTTAGAGGTCACTTTTAGCCACCGCATGTACCGTACATGTATCGAATAAGTGGCGTATTTTAAACGCGCCCACGAAGCGCAGAGCTGTTTTGTTTGTTAATTTCAGTTAGTTTTTGAAACCATTTCGTTTTTGAAATGAAGCAACTACATAAAATTCTAAGTGTAAACTCCAGTGGTGTATATAAGCTTGCTTGCAACGTGCAAGCGAATGCGCTTCTTGCGCGCGTCTGTATCGCAGTTGAATCGATACAAACGCAACAATCTGCGTTTTGTAGAGGCCTATAGCGCCGTAAACGCACCTTCGTGAAACGCGTACAAAATACGCCATGTGCACAGGCTCTAAGGGTAGTCACAATACGCATCACTACACGTAAACGCTAACAATCTTACCGGTTCAAGAAAGTATAAATTTTTATTGAATAACCCAGCGTTTTACCTTAGCCGTTATCGGAGCATTTTATAGGCCATTTGCTCCAGAATAACCAAGTAAGATATGCAAATAAAGCAGTTTCCTGAGCACCCTTTATGCAGCTTTTATTTTAATTATAGGAGCTAATTTTGGATAAATGAGGGTACAACGATTTGTTGAGGAAAACGCCAAATAAGGGCTTTCGAATGTTATTTTGGTTTTCGTGATAATTGGCAGGGTATCGCGAGTTTGGTAGTAAAATTACGGTTTTATTTGGACCGCCTTTAGTAGGTCTATAAGTGTTTCTATAGGATGAGAGCGAGTGCTACTCCTTAAACCTTTCCCTATTTGAAATTCTCTGCTTGAAAAGCTGTATTTAGCTAGGGTGGACCGTATTCGCAGTAGAGCTCTTTGTGCAAGCATTCATCCAGGCAAGTACTTACTGCCATCTTTCATATTACTGTCGTCAAGCAATAATATGAGCATTATTGCGTTCCGGTTTCGAAAGGTAAGGGTGTTGATGAAATTACGGGCACATGGGACTTGTCTCAGGGTGACGGGCACTGTGGCAGTGCCCCTCATATCTTTGCAATTAAAGCTCTCAATGGTATAGGTACGCCTATGCGTGTCGCTAACCACCAGGCGCACAACTTGTCCGTCCCGTCACTCGGTATCGTTAAAAAAATGGCATTTATACAACAGATGCTGATGACTTCGATGGTTCAAAGGTTTTGAGTCTGAAGGCGGAGAGGAGTTCCTAGTCGATTCCCGGTAAAACCAATTTGGAAACGAACTTTTCTAAATTGGATTCGGTCTACGTGTCCTGGATAGTTTTTTTTTATGATACCGAACGAGGGGATGAACAACACGCTTGTCTATAGCAGTTGTTATCACATCACACCTGAGTGGCAATGGCAGCGCTCGTCACCGAGGGGCATAAGTTGACAAGTCCCATGTTCCTGTAATTTCACCAGCGCCCTTCAAAACCGGAACGCAATAATGCTCACTTAACAGATTGGCGGCAGAAATAGGTAAGGTGGCATTACTTCTCTTGACAAATTCTTTCACAAGGAGCATTAGAGCTAATAATGAATTCCGTTAGGTAATCGGTGTAGCTGCTGTCTCGTACATTGATATCAATGTTGTTAGATATTTAATGTATTCCAACTATACGTACAACGACGAAAGGTCAATGACCTGTCTATTAATAATGCGACATCGTGACACCGTCGTGCGCCGCGTCGTAACCAAAAAAGATTTGTTATTTATACAACTTTGAAATGGAAGAAAATATTTTATGCTTTCTGAAATAATTTATCGTGTAAGTTGAATGAAATTCTCAAGTTTACTTAAGAAAGTTTCAATGCGAAGAAATGGCGGAGAGAATACTGATTAATGTTATTTAACCTATTCACGTATATATATCTAGTTATTTTAAATTGTATGTAATAGTCTAATTTCCAAGTACCATCAAAAGCTTTTTTTTATACTACTAAGTAACCGAATGAACAAGTTGTGGTGGTAAGCGACACGCCTGTCCATAATAGTTGCAGTGCCACTCAGAGCTTTAAATCGCAAAGATTTAGATTTAGATTTAGATTTTAGATTTATTTTATTATCTTGTAAACTTTACATTATTACATACAATATATTGTATTACAAGAATCGTTACAAATAGTAATAAATGTTACATTTCAAAAAATTACAAATAGCCAGTACAAGTTTTGTACTACGTAATTTTAACATAGTCAATGTAGTTATTTGAAATAATGTAGGAACATATTAAATAATATAATAATAATTATGTCAATATAATGATTGTAATAATGATTGTATGCATAAAGTTTATGTAATTTATTCATTTCTGTAAAATAATATCTATACCTAATAATCTATAAATTACAACATATATTAGAAGACCATGTCCCTATATTCTTCAGTGGAATAATACGCATTATCCAACAAAAAGTCTTTCAGTCGACGATCAAATTTTTTTTTGAGGGACACTGTGCCCGTCACCCTGAGACATAAGTTGACAAGTCCCATGTGCCTGTAATTTCACCAACACCCTTACCCTTCGAAACTGGAACACAGTAATGCTTACATTACTGCTTGGGGGCAGAAATAAGTAAGGTGGCAGTACTTCCTTGGACGAACTCTTTCACAATGATAAAGTACATTAAGCACTGAACTGAAGTTTCATAGAAGCTTTATTTAAATGAGTCGCTTCCACACCGGTTTTCATGGTGTCGCAAACTCTGAGGTGCGGGGTTCGATTCCCGGCTGGGTCAATGTAGAAACAAATTTTCCTACATCGTCTCGGGCCTGGGCGTTTGTGGTACCGTCGTTATTCCCGATTTCCATAACACAAGTGCTTTAGTGATTTACTTTGGGATCAGAATAACGTATGCGATGTTATTTGTATGTTATGTTTATATTAAAACATTATTATTAATAATAATATTTTAAGTCATTGACTTACATTTATATGGACGTCGGGTCCGCGCTAAAAAGTGTCCGAACTTATCGGGCGTTAAAATCGTATGCAGAGCGTCATTCACGCTTTAGTCTTCGTTTGTTCGACTGACAGCGAAGCAAGCAAAATGAGACAGTACTGCGATGACATTACAATTTAAATTCAACGTTTTAGCTTTTTCATATTCCTTTAAATGTCACTACGTTTAAATAGGTTGACTTGGGACATTTTTTTCGTGGTTTTTGTATTTGACACGTCGTCCATTTATTTGTAAGTCAATGTTTTAGTAGAGTTTTCAGTTCTCAATTTGAAGTTTTATTTTTATTTTTAATCTCACAAGGTGGTGGCGCTTGAGAACTTTAACTTATCTCGGATGCAAAACTTGCAGATTCTTTGCTGGGGGCTGATGTTTTAATCGCTCGTCTGGTAACGAATGCTAAATAATAGCAATAAAGGTTTTTTTTAATAAACTACTGTAGTAGACTTAAGACTACATAATTATGGAATTCATGATTAATTTATTTGTGAAAACACAGGTGGAAGACGAAAAGGTCGGCGTTGAAGCATGTACACCTAAATAATGCCTATTCACTATTCGCCTTAAAAAGGCCCAAGTTATAGCGTACGACGAACAAGTTTGCAGACACGGAATCCCACTCTATAGCCATGCCGACGCCATATAAAAGTGGAAGCGAAATTCTTCGTTCGAAACCTTGGAATTTCTACAACATAGGGGTGTAAACCTAGCGTCTAGTGCCTCGAAAGGGAACGGCGGAATTAAATCGTGCGTAGGTAATTTATTGTAAGTTTTTGGCGTTAGTACAAAAATACTTTTATACATGAAGGGTGCTTTACAAGCTTTCAAACAAAGCTGGTCGTAACGTGAACAAACTTGTGTGCACTCGGAAGCACACGGCATTTTTGTAGATGTATTGAATATTTCATTCGCCATTTAAAAAAAGTTACAAGGTTATAAGAAAATTGTAATAAATATTAAGCACGATGTTTGATATTCAGTTCTTTTTTGTGAAATTATTATTATTATTATTATTATTATTATTTTTAATCAACTTCAAAAAAAGGAGGTTCTCAATTCGACTGTGTTTGTTTTTTTGTATGCATGTTACGCGATAATTCATTTAGGCATATCTATCAGATAGGCATTTGTGAACCGATTATGACCATTCTTTTTTTGTTGGAAAGAGGGTACCTCAGATGTGGTCCCATTTAGATATGAAGAAAATATTCCACCTCTATGGGTGGAAAACTAGAGGGTGAAAGATTTTTGAGGTCGATTTTTTTGGTACTCTATACTGTTTTTTTCTAAATCTTTATTTATTTAGACACTTTTGCACAATGTTTATGCCAGTTCTATCGTATCCCAAACTATAGCTTACATGTCTGACCGGCGTTGCTGAAGAGCCGATTAAACAAATAGTAACAGTATTTTTGCCTGTTTCATGTGGGGATTGCTTAGTATACAATTTATAGCACCTACGGATGTTCTTTTCGTTTGCAGGTCTCTCATCAACGCCGCCCTCTGTTGTTTGTACCGTTTGTGAAGTTACTCCACTACTTTGTTATAATCATTAATACGAAGATCAAACTTCAAGACGCACTTCCTATTTCTGTCCACGAAAGTACATAGTTACTTTTAAATTGAAAGTTAAGGAGCACTATTTATCTACTGTGCCATCCATTTTATAGGTATTATATTATGAAATATGTATTTATCTACTTTAAAATAGTTTAATGTTGTTAATAATGTATTATGTAATTTTGTTTTTTGTGCACGTAAGTGTACATGTGCCGTTATTGTAGTTGTTTTGTCCTGTATTTAGGTCTGCAGGAAGAAATTTCTTATAAAAATAAGCAGCATCTTTTGATTGTGTTTTCCATTTATTAAATGTAATCTGCGCTTTTTCCTGTGCAATAGATAAATCTGAAACAAAGAAAGAAATCTCCTTCGATTTGACAGGACCGAAGTTCCCAAGTCAGATGAAAATTTTCTTTATGATCTATCTTTGTATTAATAATAGGAAGGAAATTTTCTTTATGATCTATCTTTGTATTAATAATAGGAAGGAAATTTTCTTTATGATCTATCTTTGTATTAATAATAATTATGGTACCTCATAAACCGTTTCTATTTCTAAAAATCGTTATGTTGCAACCTTACAACCGATTTAAAGAATTGAACCCTGAGAGTATAAATGTGGAATCCGATAACTATTTTCGAACATTAAAACTTAAGATTGTTTTCAAAACTTTCTACTTTAACAAAATGTATTACTTTTAAAGTCCTTATTAATAACAGAGTGGATCACAGTCACGATAATTTCAAGATTCACGAGATTTTATAATATCAAGTAATAGGATGGGCAAGTCGTGCGCCTTGTGGCACGCGACACGCCTATCCTTAACAGTTGCAGTGCCATTCAAAAGTTTATATCGCAAACATCTTCTGGGCACTGCCACTGCGCCCTGAGACATAAGTTGACAAATCCCATATCCTGTAATGTCACCAGCACCCTTACCCTTCCACACCGGAACGAAGTAATGCTCGCGTTACTCCTTGGCGGCGGAAATAGAAAAGGTACTTCGAACTCTACTGCCACCAAAAAATTAAATTAAAACGCATCTGGCGCACAAACTCGACGAATCGTACTGCTCAATGTACTTTCGAGATTATTTTAACCAATAAATAACTCGGTGTCTCATTCAGAATAAACCTTAACATTATTCTGAATGCAGTTGAGTAAATATAATTAATAAATCACAAAATGAGTTATTTCGCTTTCAACATTAATATATCCAATATCCTTTACTGTGCTTTTAAAATAGTAGAAAATTATTATTGAAAATTTATTAAAAAAGATAAAAAAATACATAAAAACTTCATCAGGCGTCACAGGGACGGAATAACGTCATCCAATTTTACAATACCGGCTGCCCCGTCCGCCCTTTTTGATTGAAAACAGACAAAAAGATTCTCCCTCGAAAAAAGGACAAATGCCTTTCAAATGCCAACGTACCGAAGATATATATCCTAACTGAGATAATTCAATATCTTTCCCTCATAATATAATGGAGACAACTTTGACGCAGGCTAATGTAATGCAGTTAACTATAAACAGGCAATCAATCGCAGCTTTAGCTAATATTACTACAATTTTTAGTGAACACGGTATCCATTACTTGTAATAATAATTGGACAGTGAAAATAAATTTTAGGTGTCGCTATTAAGTGTTTTCTGGATTAATTATTTTTATCATTGATTCAAATCAAAATAATCTTTATTTCTTAGGTAAGAATATTACACTTGTAATCGTTACATTGGTTAAACTGTACCGCTCATTCGTAAGGCAGATTCCCCTGAGAAGAATGGCAAGAAACACTAGGAGCTGCTCTTTGTATATACTCCAGAGGTTGCTCTTTGCAAATGTTCAAAAATGATCAAAGCCCTTAAATAATTTAAAAATTAATGGCAGTAGAGCCTGTAAAAGAGTTCGTCCAGGGAAGTACTGCCACCTTGCCTATTTCTGTCGCCCAGCAATAATATGAGCAATACTGCGTTCCGGTAGGTACTGTAATTTCAACACCCCCTCAGATCTTTGTGATTTTATTTGAATGGCTGTGGTTATGGACTAGCACGTTGCTTACCACCAGACGCACGACTTGTTTCAAATTTTACTAGCATAACGCTTCCAATAAATCTGGACAATGACATTTCAAATGAGCAATGTTCTTACATTAGTTCTTACTAATTATACGCCAATGTACTGCGTACTGCGTTCTGCGTCACATAATCAAACTTGAATTAAAATTACAAAACCACGATACAAAACAGTGTACTCCTAAAGACACCATTTCTACCGCCGAAACGTCGACTGCGTGAAGTTGATAACGACTTCATGCTTTCAGCCTAAGTTGAAAAAGTGCATATGTCATTTAAAAGAGAATTGTTATGCTTACTACCATAATCGTTAAAAATGGCCGATCAATGATTTTCAAATAACAATCATGGTCTCAATTCACTGTTTTGGTTTCGGCAAACTGTAATTTCCACCCTGTATAGTAGTGTAAATCAAACGAAATAACAATCGGACCGTATAGAAGTCATTCTTAGTGAAAATCTGACAATATTAAAATCTGACTTTGAAGTAAAAACGGTGGTAAAAAAGCTGGATAAAGTATGAAGTTATCGCAAGAGAAAAGGAGATATTTTTTTATTTCGTTTCTTTAACATTATTTTCTCAGTTTTGAGTTTCTGTCACAAGCGCCCTTCCAACTAACGGCGACAGATTTGTGAGCTAACAACTCGTCGACCAATTTCACGTGCGCAAACGCGACATGGGTTAGTCTGCAGTAGACATGAGCGCCGATAATAGACCAACTGGCGGTGGCGCACCGACAAAAAAGTGTCAGCGGCGGCAGCGTTTCGGCGGCGCGAGCGCGACCTTAAAACGAATGTGTATATCGGTGTTTGTTTTTACAAAAACCGTTATACAAATAGTTTTTCAAAGGAAAATATAAATTTTCTATAGTAGTCAAATTTTTATCAGTTCGATCAGGTGCTTCGCTCGTACGGTGCGCGCACGCTTCCATATTGTGTATGCGTAGTGAAAATGGCGACGCCAGAAATTGACAAATTAATTTTTTAAACAAAACATCTTTAAATATAAAGTCACTAACTAACTTTTGTCGCCTATCTATGTCACCTCTGCAGAGACAGGACGGCACGCTGGCCTATACTGCAGATGACAAGGCAATTCTTTTTGCCTCACTCTTTGCAAAGAGTTCGCGTCTGGATCTAATCTTACCTCAGGCTGGCTGCACTATGGCGCCAATTCGCATACGCCAAAAAGAGGTATTTAGAACTCTGCGGAATCTAGACGTGAATAAAGAGGGCCAGATGGATTTCCAGTACTAGTCCTACGTAACTGTGCGCCTGAGTTGTCTCCTGTTCTCATACGCCTACGCCTGTACCGCCTCTCACTTGAGACGGGTGTAATTCGTAGGTCGCCTGTGCCGAAAAAGAGAAGCAGAGCTGACTCTGTCAACTATAGACCTATTTCAATCACTTCCATACTCTGCACGACTATGGGACGTGTACTCAACAATCGTCTCTTGTCGTACCTTGAAGACAACGACCTCCTCAGTGATCGCCAGTACGGATTCCGACGAGGGCGATCAACTGGGGCTCTTCTTGTGTATACCTGTCACATATGGAGCGAGGCTATAAAAAAGCATGGTGAAGCACTTGCAGTGTCTTTAGATATTTCTAAAGCCTTTCACAGGATCTGGCAAACAAAACTTTTAAGTAAGCTTCCCTTTTATGAGCTTCCCATTGACCTTTGCAATTGGATCTCGGATTTTTTGAGCGAACGTTCGATTCGAGTGGTCTTAGAATGCTACTTTTCCGAACATATGGTGATAGATTCCTCAGGGTTCCGTAATGTCTGCAACTCTCTTTCTGCTATAAGTTTCCAGAAAAGGCCACTTACATAAAGAATATTTAAAAAGTAAATACAACATTTGAAAATGGGACTCTTTGGCTGTAGAATACGGCTTGTTTCATCTGACTGTCATTTGTTTTTACATTGTGGAGTCATTTTAGATATTGGTTGTCTACATCACCATGGATTTAAGTTGTGAAAATGTTCGTAGTATGATTTTCTACGACTTTAAGTGTAATTAATCTACTCAGCGGAGTTTCGCTCGGCTTCAAACTTCTTTTGGCGATGAAGCAGCATGTAAGACGACTATTTATAGCTGGTTTACAGAATTCAAACGCGGTCGTGTGAATCTCAGTGACGAATTTCGTGATGGTCGCCCGTCCACTGCTGTGAACAACAAAAACATCGATGCTGTGCGCTGTATGATCAAAACAGATAGGCATGTGACATACCATGAGATTCGGGCATCTTTAGGCATAGGTATGAGTCAAATATAATCTACTATAAAATACTACACAAACATTTGGGTGTGAAAAAGTTGTGCTCTCAATGGATCCCACACAATTTGATTGTGACTCAAAAAGCGGATCGCGTCATTTGGTGCAATGCTATGCTTACCAGATTCAATGAAGGAGCGTCAAATTTGGTGTGGGACATAGTAACAGGTGACGAAATATGGATTTATAGTTACGATCCCAAAACAAAGCAGCAATCGAGCGTATGGGTTTTTCGAGATGAGCCGAAACCAACCAAAGTGGCGCGCGTGCAAAGTGCCTCTAAGCGGATGATTGCTTCTTTTTTTCATAAAACTGGACACGTGGCTACTATTGCTTAGGAGAATCGTTGTATCGTGAATAGTGATTGGTTCACGACCATTTATTTGCCGGAAGTTATTGACAAGCTCCGTATAAATAACCGTAAACGCGGTATCATCTTGCACCATGATAATGCCAGTTTCACACGGCCAGACAGAGAAATGAATTTTTGAAGTTGAACAACGTTGACCTTATGAGTCATCCCGCGTACAGTCCCGACCTGGCACCTTGTGACTCTTATTTATTTCCAAAAATTAAGAACCAGTTACGCGATCAACGATTTTCATCACCTGAAGAGGCTGTCGAAGAGTTTGAAAAATATGTTTCAGAGATTGTCACGGAGGAGTGGCATAAATGTTTTTAAAATTGGTTCATTCGTGTGAAAACGTGCATTAACGGTAATGGAGAATATTTTGAGAAACAATACATTCATTTCTGATCATTTATAGTATTTTTTTCTTATTCATTCCGGAAACTTATTGTACGCCTCACGTATGTTAATTCCAGGTACCTTTGCGTATGCTGATGATAACACAGTTGTAGATAGGTACTTGACCAATGCAAGGTTCAGTGGAAATCCAGTCTTGTCGAGAGTCCATGGTTAGCCGTTTGGATTTGATACTCAAAGCAGTCTTCCATTGGGACGATACCAAATTTAACGTTACCAACACGCAGGTGTGTCTATTCTCCACAAAACGGAGTCCCTTTGAGCTGACTCCGACTTTTCGTGATATGCCTATCCATACCGATAGCCGACTGTCTCTTACTACTACTTGGAATGGACCTGTCGTCTAATTTGTAGTTCGGCAGATACATTGAATCCATGGCCAAATGCGCAGTAAGGAAGCTTGAGATCCTTTCCAGGGTGAGGCGTTACTTCACACCGGGACAAGCACCATATCTATCTACGTTAGTTTTGATTATAGTGACCCTCTCTACCTACCCTTACAGTATACGGCATACGAGAAGGACACTATTAATAATAATAATAATTTCTGACCCCAGATCAGCTAGTCTACAGGGTTCTCACAGACCTCTGTCACTTGACTTCATCCGGTTCTTCGAGAGGCTAGTGCCTCGGGTGAGCAGCCCCAGGTGCACATGCAGTACCCTTCTCTATCTATCCTTTTATTTCTCTATCCTTCTATTTTTCAGATAGGTACCGGAGCTGTAGGCACGCTCACTTCACGTTGCGCATTGCACAACTAGCAGTTGCCACCGCTAAGCCGTCGTCTCTGAGTCCACTACCAAATCTCCTCATTGGTGGCGGAGCTGTAAGGTACGCTCACTTCCCGACGCCGAAAAACGACATCTCTCCAGTTCCCAATAACCTAAGTGGCTGGAGGGACCGGAGGATATCTAGCTAATCCTCTACTAGTTCTCCGGGCTAGTGGCGGAGATGTCAGTCGTAGTGTCCTTTGACAATGTCCGGACATAATCACGTGTCCCGCGCGTCACCTCGCAAACAGGCCCTCAACTACACCGCTACTAAGACGCGCTAGCTGCTCACGAGACAGACGCCCCGGACACATGCAAAACCAGGGCAGACAAACATGTCCGTCTCTGCAGCTAACCATAAACCCCAGCGAGTTCATACCCAAGTCCGGGTTCGCCAGAGACGGACGATAGCAAAGGCGTATCACTGATGGAGGGCTTGGCCCGGACGCTCGCTATACCCTGGTCTTGACATGGAGTACTGTTGCCACCTTTAAGATGGTTCTGTTATATACCAACTGGCCACCTTTGATTTAATTGACAACTGTGCCAAGAGGCTTATAGGTGGCTCGAAAATAGTGGAGGCGAAGCTGCAGAGCCTTGAACACCGCCGTAAAGTTGCTAGCTTATCAGTATTTTTCAGGGTATGTCATGGAGAGTGTGCGATGGAATTACACGATTTAATTCCGCTTTCCCCTATCCATCACAAGGGGACTAGGCGTAGACTTGGGTTCCACCACTATGTTGTGGATATTCCAAAGATTCGCTCGAAGCTTTACGCTTCCACATTTAGATGGAGAACGGCTATGGATTGGAATTCCATGCCTGCAGACTTGTTCCCTGAACATTATAACTTGGCCTTTTAATGGCAAAAGTGAATAGGCATTCATCTATCGTCGACCTCATCATCAATTTCCATCAGGTGAGATGAAGGTCAAATGCGAACTCACATTTTATAAAAAAAATAAGTTTTATCTTAGACAAGTCATTTTCTGGCGTCACCATTTTCATATACATAATACAGAAGCATGCGCGTGCGTACGATCGGAGCGCCTGATCGAAGTGAACGGCGCGCGCCGTTCGCAAACCGTTTTGAAATCCGCCCATCCGTTTGGGATATCACAGACGTATAGACGTTTAGTAGCAGTAGAGCTCCTTGTGAAAGAGTTCGTCCAGGGTAGTACTGCCTCGTTACCTATTTCTGCCGCCAAACAGTAATGTGAACATTTAGTGTTCCGGTTTCGAAGGGTAAGCGTGCTGGTGAAATTATAGGCGCACGGGAATTTATGTTTCAGAGTGTCGGGCGCAGTGGCAGTGCCCCTCAGATCTTTGCGATTTAAAGCTCCGAGTGGCACTGCAGCTGTTATGAAAAAGCGTGTCGCTTACCACCAGACCCATGATTTGTTCGTACCGTCACTTAGTATTGTAAAAACTCGATAGGTATACAGACTACCTACTTTTTGCGTCGCGGGTTAAAAAACGCATAATTTCTTCCTTAATGACAAATCTACACTACTACACACTTATAACACATATTTTGAGGCGCTTTCAAGTTAGACGCTTGTTGCAGTGGTGCTGCAGACACACCGTTACTAATTTTTGTTACATTATCAAGTGACGGGACGAACATGTCGTGCATCTGATGGTAAGCTACATGCCTGTCCATAACACTGACAGTGCCACTCAGAGCTCAGAGAGACCACAAATCTCAAAGATCAGAGGGACACTGCCTCTGTGCCCGTCACTCATACATAAGCATGGCATGGAGAATAAGACGCCTGTAATTTCACCATTGTGAACTTTAAATTATTGAAGAGCTACAGACGCCACCGTCGTGTCACTGCAGCTTATTTGAATGCGCCCGTACACTTCGCGCCTTTTTCCCATAGGGACTACAGTCTACGTTAACCTACATGACCTACTACAAGGAGAATAATTATGCTGTGTCCGATACTGTCGGAGTCGCGGATTCAAATAATAATATTTTCTTTCTTATGCTTGGGTTGCTTTCGGTTTGACTTAATTCGATTTAACAATATCCGCACGAATATAAACCAAATTAAAAATCTTGTTGGTAGAATAGAAGATAATATGAATAAAATATTTAAGATATTCTTTTTGGCGGCAACGATACCTTTAGATTATCCTTAATGTACCTACACATTTAGTAGCACTAGTGAAAAAGTTGTAAACCAGTAATGTGCCGTGACCAGGATCACGGCAATAAAATAGGATACTTCGGTCCACAAAAATTTATTCGATAGTTTGAAGGAAAAGAAAGGAAAGGCTGTAACAAGAAAAGGCATGTAAAAACACAGGTACAATCATTGACTTAAAATTATATGGACGTCGGGTCCGCGCTAAAAAGTGTCCGAACTTATAGGGCGTTAAAATCGTATACAGAGCGTCATTCACGCTTTAGTCTTCGTTTGTTCGACTGACAACGAAGCAAGCAAAATTAGACAGTACTGCGATGACATTACAATTTAAATTCAATGTTTTAGCTTTTTCATATTCCTTTACATGTTACTACGTTTAAATAGGTTGACTTGGGACATTTTTTTCGTGGTTTTTGTATTAGACCCGTCGTCCATTTATTTGTAAGTCAATGGGTACAATACTGTAAAACACTCCCTAACTTAATTATATACGGATACGCTTATAGATGGATATAAAGTAGACACTTAACCCAAAAGAGCCTTGTTATACAGAATTACAGATCGATATTAACATGAAAATTGGCATATGGTTAGGTTGAGAACTTGAGAAAATTACAGCGGAACTGCTCGCTACCGCGATTGAGCAGGGAGTGACAACGGAACGAATCAAGAAGAGAATGGCGAGGCAAAAGAATTAAAGAACGATTCAAAATTTGAAAAAAAGTAGTCAGGAACCAGAGAAAAGGCGATAAAAAGGTGGGACGACGACGGAAGGAGGTCACATCGTCACAGTAGAGCTCATTGCGAAAGTGTTCGTCCAGGGAAATATGTATTGTCGTATGGAGGGAAGTATGTGTACGTATTTCTGCCGCCAACTAGTAACGTGAGCATTACTAAGTTTCGGTTTTGAAGGGTAAGGGTACTGGTGAAATTACAGGCACATGGGACTTGTCTACTTATGTCTCAGGGTGACGGGCGCAGTTCCCCTCAGATCTTTATGATTTGAAGCTATGAGTGGCACTGCAACTGTTATAGACAGGGGTGTCGCTTACCACCAGCTGCAGGACTTGTTCGTCCCGTCACTTGATACTATAAAAAAAATGTTTTTTAAACGTTTGCTCGTCTGAACTTGTATTTTCAAACCTTCATCTTTATTTACCGGTTGTACACTCAATAAAATTACTGAGTTGTTAGTCAGTTCCAATAACAAAGTTCTTCATAATAAAAAGTATTACCATCACTATGAGTGTACAAATTGTAAAAGCTAAAGTACTCAACCAGTTCTCTGATAGGTTATTATTAATTATTTCCACGAGGACTGTTGCGTTCTCATGGAAATAGCGACCATGAGATAACGCTGCACTTGTATGCCTATAGAATGTGTAGTTTTACCTCATACAATAATTTATTTGATAGACCGATTACTTTAGCACATGTACTCATGTCTTACCCTCATACTGAGTAACATAAAAAAGTTACTGCAGTCAGGTTTAAATTACCATGAAGTGGCACGATTACTTGTTATACCGGTGAAACAAAAAAATCTACACATTTTATAGATCAGTATTATAAATTTGACATTATTTGAGTAGCTACTTGTGGCGTTTACGCTACTTAGTACAGGGATAGCTCAATGAAACAACATGTGTTTCCTTCACGTACACGTGCGATACGTCCGCTCGCACCACTGTCTAGTCCATAACAGTTGCAGTGCTTATGTTGCAAAGATCTGAGGGGCACGGTCACCCGTCACCCTGTGACGTATGTTGACAACTCCCATGTGCCAGTAATTTCACCAGTACCCTTCTGTTACCAATAACCCTCTGAAACCGGAACGCAGTAATGCGCATATTACTGCTTGGCGGCAGAAATAGATAAATGGGCAGTAACTTCTCTGGATGAATGACGGCGCGTGTACACGCTAAGAAATTCTTCGTGTCTGCAACAGAAAAGACGAGAATAGCATGTACACGACAAGAATTTTGTCAGATCTAGCCACGAGAATATTTCGAGCAGATGTGTGTAGGGTAAAGGTGTCAGTGCACTTCCAGGTAGCTGTCGTTTTACTACCGAGTGTGTCAAGAAATATGTTGACTACTAATAAAAAAAATGGTGATTGCAAATTATATGTATAGAATAATAAATATTTCTCTCCATGCCTTTAAAGTACGTCGTTTATCTTTATAAATCTCTAAGGTTTTGTCCCACAATACGGGTCATCATTCATCTCTACTAAACTTATAAGTAAGTCATGCATTTTATTTTTCGCAATGAAATTAGTGGTGCAACAGTGGTACTTTGCAAAATCAGTCCACGCCCATAAACGTTCGTTTACTGACAATGCGCCCTTTGCAATAGCGGCTGAGCGCATCGCGTCGGGGGTAGACAAGATTTTTTCTTGTCCGGCGCACAATAGAAAAATTCGTGAGGTCCGCTGGTTCATTCCGTGGCTTAATTGGTATAGCGTCTGGCACGGTATGCTAGAAGACGTCGGTTCGAATCCGGCCAGATCGAAGGATTTTTCTGAGTGTTCGATCTTTGTATTAATAATTATAAGTAAAGACAGTTATTTATCATAGAGTAACAACGACTAAATAATTCTAAAAACAAGTGAACAGTAGCTTTAAAACGTAATAGTGTCCAAATTATTGACGAAAATTTGGTGTTCTAAGGTGGATCATAATACATTAGCGCAACACGTTATAACCTGTGTATCATTAAGTCTAAATTAATTTGAATTATATTTGTGCAATTCAATACTCTTGTAGTGAATTTTATTTCAAAATACACGAAACGATTGATCAAAGGAACGTTCCGCCTCGAAAATTTGTTTTACCGAGCGAAACTCCGTGTACGTGCCATGAAATTTTCACTTCATAAAAGTATTCATTGTCAAAATTTTTAACTTGGCCAACTACGCTCTAAATGTAGGTGAATTTCACATGTACTTCGTGATACTTTTGTAAAATTATGCTATGCAATGTAACACTGTTAAATACAAGATACAATAAGTAACGTTCATTTTTATCTTTATTATCTTACTTTGTAAGTAAAGTTTCCTTACAAAAACCAATATTTCTAACTTATGTTATTCGCCATTGTATTCTCGACGATTGTAATGAAAAATTGGATGAGGTAAACTCCGTCGTATACGTCTTTTATAAATTCCAGCTTTGAAATCCGGGGATCACGTAGAAATTACAAAATTAAAAACAAATCATGACTGCCTCCGTGGCCGAATGGTTACCATGCTGGGTTGCCACACAGAGTTCCTGGGTTTGATTCCCGGGCCGGGAGAAATATTTGTATGGCCTACATTTATTTCTGTCGTGAGTTTGGATGTAATTTGTATGTGTGTTTCCATTCTTCTTAGTGTGTGTGTGTGTGTGTGTGTGTGTGTGTGTG
>NW_020653850.1:20768555-20783398 GCF_003589595.1 Hyposmocoma kahamanoa | reverse complement strand
GTGTGTGTGTGTGTGTGTGTGTGTGTGTGTGTGTGTGTGTGTGTGTGCGCGCTTTAAGTGTGTGCGTTATTCAATTATTTTAAATACTACAGTACAACTGTTTTATTAATATCTCTCGACAATCTTCGTTTTTCGGATTTCTACTTGTCTTTTTCGTATTTGGTTATCGGATACACTTGTCTTCATAAATAAATAATAATAAATAACACACACAATCATACCATTAGGGAAACCCTGTATCACGGGTGCCATGGGTACACAAATAGAAAATTACAAATTACACCTAAACTCCCGAGAGAAATAAATGTAGGCCCTACAAATATTTCTCCTGGCCCGGAAATCGAAACCGAGATCTCTGCGTGGCAGACCAGCATGACAACTATTTGGCCACAGAATAAAGTAACTGCTATACTTTGTTTCGGTAATATTTTTGTTATATAACTAGCTTGGTGTGTTGTTAAGGAGTTAATGTTATTATAAAAAGGCACATTATAAAGGGCGATAAATAGAAAATTACTAACGAGCGAAATTATAATGACTTGAAGTTAGTAATGTTTTACCGCTCGTGACACGTACAATGTTTTTCATTATATTTGCGAGGTAATAAATGCAGTGATAATTTATTTCTTATATGTATAAATAACGCTTCACACTAAAATAACTACGGATTATGTCAGTTTGTTTGTTTGTCTGTGAGTCTGTCTGTGAGTTTGGTATCAACGATAATACAAACAGCCCTACGTTGGATCGAGTTAAGTGGATCAAGCTGATATTTGGGAACATTCTCCTGCCCAGAGATGCAAGCAATACTCTCTCGTGCTTTAACTCTTGTGTTTTATACACAGAATTCGGTGACCCGGTGAGAAATACTGCTTTGCGATTGATCACTGCGACCTTTTTTGAAGCCAGTTTTTCTTTGCTCTCCTCTCTGCTTTGGCTCTGCCCGGAATTGGACTTCATTCGTGATATCGGCTCCAAGTATCCCTATTTTCTTAGAAATGGTAAGCGCATGGTACTCTGGAACTTTGGCTCTATTACAAATGTTTTTTTTTGCGGGGTTGAGTTGGACAAGACTCTGTCCGTCCCATTCAGAAATCTGCACCAAAGAAGTCTCGATTTTGGACACAAGTTGTACGTATGTATGTTTTGCAGGATAAACAGGGTATTATACCCGTATCTTGCGTGTTTGATTGTGAATGAGAGTGGTGATTATTTTTAATTTTTATTTCACAAATAAATTATGTTCATACGTAACTCCATCGTATTTACAACATAGCACGTTTTCCATGACTGGCTCTGAAAAAAATAATAATAATAAACCTGTGATAAAAGACGGTTGTATAAGAATAAGAGAAGATAACATAGACTATATAAAAAGCGACAATACAAATAAATACCAGCTTATCGTCGAAGAGCGAAGCCGCAAAATGTCACTTAACCGTGCGAAGATAAAATGAAAGACCCTTTTTTTCCACAATATTATTTTTCATTGACCTCTGACAAATCTATCTAAATTTACGAATTTTGTGGTCGTGAAGTAACTTATATGAAGCGACTATAGAAATTTACACTTTGAAATAAGTAATATATTAAGTATAACAAATTAAATTATTTTTTCATCTAAGTAGCGAATATTTGTTTTTTCAAACAAAAGTTTTTTTTATTTTAATTTACTCCAATTTCCATTATTAATGAATAATAAAATTAATTTAATGAAAATTCGTATTTTTAAAGTAAAAGTAAATTAAATTACAGTTATTTGTAAAATTAAAAACTATAACGAAAAATACGAGGGTTCTTTTGCATTACGTTCGCGTTACTATTAGATATAAAAGGTTGATGACTTGACTGAGGTGGTATGGTCAGTCATTTCCATGCGACCTGTAAGTAGCCAGAAACGTTGGTTTGTTTGTAAAATCAAATATACTTGATTTATGTTCGGAAAAATTAGTTTAATTTCCTATGTGTAACAATTGTGAAACTTAAGAATTGGTTGGAACCTTGGTTCCACCCGAACAATTAAGTTTGCCACCTCTTACTTGACAGAAACGTGTCCTTTGCCCGAGGGCCGCGAGTCGCCGCATAGTTTTGCACAAGCGTTGAATGATAATAATAATAATAACGCACACACTTAACATAGCCCTGCACTAGGGGAAACCCTGTGCGCCGGGTGCCATGGACACATACATAGACAACCACAAATTACACCTAAACTCACGAGAGAAATAAATGTAGGCCATACAAATATTTGTCCCGGCCCGGAATCGAACCTGGGACCTGCGTGGCAGTCCAGTCGCACCATGCGCTCCGAGAAGCGACCGCTTGGCGCGTCTGCGTTTAAAACAAATGATTTTGTTTTTATTTGTTGTTCGGTTACTACTCATCCTAGTATACTCAAAAAACTTGTCGGGAATATGTAATATCTTTATATTATTATTTTGTTATGAAATCACAAGTCCGACCTTGTATGGAGTATTGCAGTCACCTGTGGGACGGCTTAACTAAGTTGATAGCCCACCGGCGCAAGGTTGCCTGTCTGTCGGTTTTCTACAAAATATATTTCGGTGAGTGTGCCCACGAGCTCTGTTAGCTCATCCCGCCCGCCCCTTTTCAAGGATGTCATCTTTACTTGGTTGATATTCCCTTCAAGCGCTTTTCGTCATCTTTTATTACGCGCACAGGCCAGGAATGAAATTCCGTGTCTGCGACTGTGCTTCCGAGTTCATATAACCCGAATATCTCTAGGGTGCGACAGAATAGGCATCTGGGCGCGCTCGTTCCATCGTAGATCCAATCTTTGCTCCAGAGCAAGGTAGTGGTCAAGAGCAAGTCCATTTAATAAAAACTTAACTTGAGACAATTAAACAATATTTCAATAAATATTTAGTTACATTTGACAACGACATTTTACGTGATGATGACGCTTGATCCCATTGAACTGCACTATTCCCACCACACATAAAATGACATGAAAAAATTCACGCTATAAATAGTAAGTACTTCGTATATTTAGGGCCTGTAAATTTATTTGTAATTAAAAGCGCAACGAGGGAAGCTTTCTTGGCATCCACTCAAATTACTCTATTTCTGAACAAAATCCGGCCGTTCCAGAATCAATATGCATGAAATTTACAACTAGCATAATAATTAATTATAATATTAACTGTAATAATAATAATTTCTGGCCGAAGGGTGTCCTATACCGGCGATTCCGTGGTCGGTTGCCTGACACCAGATGGCGCCACACGTCGCCGACAACCTAAATACGTGTTAAATTAGTAATAATAGTGTTATTTTATATTGTTATGTATGTTAGTCTGTACGGTATGTATCTATGGGTCTGAGTAACCTGAATATAAATAAAGAAATAAATAAAAAATAAATAAATATTAACTTATTAATGAAAAATAAAAACAATCTCAAAAATTAGTGGAATTACATCTACTTACGAAGTTTTTTTGAAATCAATTAACGAAATGTGTGGGAATTCCAATAAACCAGATTCTTCCCCTAATTTGCCACTTTTAGTGGTGGAATATTTTCAAATTTCGAATTTCGATCCGTGACTTGAGACAGGTAATTGAAATCAAAGCTTTACGTTTTTTCATTGATTTTTTTCTTAGAAAAGAAAAATGTTTTTTACAACACTAGATGCCATAGAAATACAACCTCTACCTAGGTTTAGCAAGACTGGCTGGAATTACCTTGCTTAAGTTTATTACTATTACATTGAGAACAAACGTAGGCCTATTAATAATTTTAATATAAATCTAAATAATTTAATTTAATTAGTACTTTTTGGCATAAGTCAAACTTCCATAATGTGTTCTGAACAAAACTTGAAACGCCTGTAAGTTAAGATGTCAAAGTCAGGGACCTAAACAAACTGGTCGCGAACTAGTTCCCCTCTTTGTTTTCGAGGCCTTTTGGATTGTTGTTCACATTAATTACGCAAAAGTTTCTAACTTGGAGAGTTGTTGGCGAAATAATGAAAATGTCAGACCGTGTTCCCACCTTTACAGGCAGGTGAAACGCCTTTTAGAAATAAAAACACGTATTCTGTCAGGACCAATGACCTTTGTTTATAACATCATTGGTCAGGACAAAGGAAGTTTTAATTTTGCTGAAGTCGGGCAACAAAGAGGCAGTATGAGGGAATCTTTTTTAAAAAAGGAGGAGGTTTTCAATTGTACTTTATTTTTTTGTACGAACGTTACGCGATAACTTTGACATTTGTGAACAGATTTTGATGTTTCTTTTTTGTTGGAAAGAGAGTACTTCAGTATTGGACTCATTTAATTCTGAAGAAAATATTCCACCCCTAAGAGTGGCAAACTAGGTGATGAATCCGGTTTTTCGCATTTTCCGGTAACAGATTTCAATAAAACTTGGCAAATAGATGTGATTCCACAAATTTTTGAAATCGGTTTTTTTAGTGCTCTTTACTGAGATTATTTTATTTTCACCAGTCGTGTGTCTGGCGGTAAGCGTCACGCATTGCCGCTCAGATCTTTAAATAGCACCTTATACGTGGAATAAAAATAAACTGGTTAAATAAAAATATCTTTCACAAAGTCACAAATTTATTTAAAAGGCAACGTGTATGCATCTATAATAAGATTTTGTTCGAAATTTCTTTTAAATTTAATTAATGTTTAAAGTTTGCCATTGACGAGGTTTGAAACTATAGTGAAACAAATACTTTAAACCATAGGTTCCCAAACTATTTGGTTCACCTCCCACTTAGGAAAGATAAAAAAAATGTCAACGCCCACCACTACAACAAATAATTGAAAAAACGTATTTTTTAAATTTGACACAAAAAAATCACAAGGAAAAAGAATTATATCACACATTTTCAGTATTAAGTGGCCTAAGCTTAAAAAATGTTTGATTGATCTAAAACTATTACACAAATTTGAAACTAGAATATTAAACTTCGATGATAACACTATTTTTGAATTCTAGCCCGAACTATCTCGAACTATATGTCCGGGAGTATATTTAGCGTATTTATATAGGTAATTGAAGTTTTTTCTTCAAAAGCGGTAGCACCTCATGGACAACGTCAACGCCCCCCAACTGCTTCCGAGGCCCCTACCTTGGACTATTCAGCGCCCACCAGAGGACGGTAGAGATCACTTTGGGAAACCATGCTTTTAAACTATAGGTCATTATAAACTGTTATACAGGTACTTGGATGACAAAAATCTGTGGTAGAAACCGATTTAACTCTAGCAGATGGTCTCGACCTTATGATGTCAATGAAATCAATACTGGGTAAATGACAAATGTATATTTATCAAGAGCAACGCCTAGAGTTTCTAGCTCATTCTTCTCAGGGGAATCTGCCTTACTAATGAGCAGTGGAGTTTAATCAATATGACGATTTCAAATGTGATTTGCTTACCTGTGAAATAATTTTGAGTTTAATTTAGAGTTTTTTTATGATACCAAATTATGGGACAAAAAAGTCGTGCACCTGGTGGTAAACGGCACGCCTTTCATAGCTATTCCAATGCCGCAAAAATGTAAGGGGCACTGCCACTGCGCTTGTCACGTAAGTCCTTTGTGCGTGTAATTTCACCAGCACCCTTACTTATCCATCAAAACCTGTTAGCAGTAATGCTCACTTTACCGCTTAGTGGCAGAAATAGGTACGTTGATAGTACCTCCCTGGACAAAGTTCTTCACAAGGAACTCTGCTGCTATTAAATGATTATAACCTATTTGATTAAACTCTTCATTAGTAGCAGTAGAGGTCCTTGTGAAAGAGTTCGTCTAGGGAAGTACTGCCACCTTACCTATTTTTGCCACCAAGCAGTAGTGTAAGCATTGCTGCCTTCCGGTTTTAAAGAGTACGGAGGCTAGTGAAATTACAAGCACTTGTCAACAGTAGCTTATGTCTCAAGGTGTCGGGCGCAGTAGCCTCAGACATTTGTAATTTAAAGCTCCGAGTGGTAGTGCAACTGTTATGGACAGGCGTGTCGCTTGTCATCAGGCGGACATCTTGTTCGTCCCATCACTAAGTTATTACTTTAATCAATAACTTTCTAATTTACTAACCAAAAACGGACGACCACTGTCTTTTAGAATTCACTGGCAAATCAGGAAATTTGTTTTCACTCCATTGCATTCGGATCTTCATTTTGTACACAACCACGTTATCAACATTACAGCATTCACTAATAGAGATTAATGTCAGCAATACTAATATCACCATTCGACGACTAGACTTCATTGCAAATAGAAGTCTCGCGTGTTTTATTTCTTTTTAAATTTTTATATTTTCTTTGAGGGACAGATTTCGCGTGTGTCCAACTGCGTGGATAAACGGAGGCGGACTTTTCTATTTCACAACACGCTTCTCTTTGGACAGAAATAAACTTTGTGAGGACTCAAATACGAGCAACGGAGTGGGGAAGTATTTTGTTGCGTTTTCGTATTTCGAAGATTGAAAATATCTAGTCACAGTAATCAGTGATGTTTTATTTACTTTTATGGAAGGGTTTGCTCAAAATTACTCAAATAGCTCAAATTATAAATTAAAGGAGACGGGGCATTATGTGCCAAATTGTAATCACTTGAGAAATAGATTTTAAAAAATGTTATGTTTTTATAATTTAAAAAAATTAAAAGTCAACTCAAATCTGGACCGTGACAAATTTAAAATTAATTAATTCACAAACTAGATAGATTATCGATTAATCTATAATCGACTAATGTGAACGAGTTTAAACAATTCAAAGAAAAACTCTAGCACCAGATGAAAATGCAATCACAAAAATATCATATTCATTGGAGTTATAGATTCAAAAGTTTTAAACAGTAAAACATTGCACAATATAGATAAATATTAAAATCGATTCACGTTTACAAATCCATTAATTATATAATTGATTTAGAATTTTTAATCTGTGCTGACAGTGACAGTATTTGCTGGCACTTAATTGAAAAAGTTCAAGTAGATATATTACCAAAACATGTAACATGTAATATATTTGAGTTTCCTAACGACTTTCTAGATTACAAAATATATATAGATTATTGCATAAAGTCAACATAAGTAAATTTCTTATGACTATGCTCTCAGATTGACAAAATCTGCAAAATTTTTAGTGATGGTTATGCAATATATAAGCTGATAATTGACACCACTTTGATATTTTTATATCTAGCCCAAGATAGTATGAACGCGATATTCTCTACGACGAACTCTCCTTACGCACATAAATACCACAAACTGAAAAGTGCAAGCCCGGATTCGAATCCGAATGATATTTTACATGAATAACAGACCAACTTTTGCTGTTCCAATTTTTTCTTCCGATACAATGAAGTCATTTCCATAAGAAATGGGTGTCATTTTGTATGAAAAAATATTTTATGAAATTTGATCAACTTCTGCTGTCTCGATTTTTTTTCGTCCCATACAATGAAAAAATGATCCCTTTATAAAATTGAGTATATTATTTTTTATGGACAACTCACGCTTGACCATTAAATTGACTATGCCAAAATTGTTTTCATAAAAAAGAAACTTAATGGTTCCTAAGATAGTTTCCTTGTAGCTTCTAAGGTTTCGGATTTACCCATACCGTCCCATAAAAAAAAAGCACTCAGTATATACCTGTGGCGCACTATAAGTTTCCGGAATGAATAAGAAAAAAGTACTATAAATGGTCAGAAATGAATTTATTGTTTCTCAAAATATTCTCCGTTAGCGTTAATGCACTTTTTCATACTAATGAACCAATTTTGAAAACATTTAGCCCCTCCACCGTGACAATCTCTGAAACATATTTTTCGTACTCTTCGACAGCCTCTTCAAGTGATGAAAATCGTTGACCGCGTAACTGGTTCTTAATTTTTGGAAATAAATAAACGTCACAAGGTACTGTACGCGGGATGGCTCATAAGGTCAACGTTGTTCACCTTCAAAAATTAATTTGTCTGTATGGCTGTGTGAGAACTGGCATTATCGTGGTGCGTAATGATACGGAGTTTACGGTTATTTTTACAGGGTTTGTCGATAACTTCCGGCAAGCTAATGCTCGTGTACCAATCACTATTCACGGTACAACGACTCACCAAAGCAACAGTAGCCACGTGTCCAGTTTTATAAAAAAAGGAGCAATCTTCCACTTAGAGGCACTTTCCACGCGCGCCACTTTCATTCGTTTCGGCTCATCTCGAAAGACCATACGCTCGATTGCTGCTTTGTTTTGGGATTGTAACTATAAATCCATGTTACGTCACCTGCTACTATGTCCCACACCAAATTTGACGCCCCTTCGTTGAATCTGGTAAGCATGGCATTGCACCAAGTGACGCGATCCGTTTTTTGAGCCTCAATCAAATTGTGTGGGATCCACTGAGAAAACAGCTTTTTCACACCCAAATGTTTGTGTAGTATTGATCGTATTTGACTCATACCTATGCCTAAAGATGCCCGAGTCTCATGGTATATCACATGCCTATCTGTTTTGATCATACGGCGCACAGCATCGATGTTTTTGTTGTTCACAGCAGTCATCGAGCACATAACCAGAAATAGAGACGAAATAAGGGCCATATATTCCTGGTAACACATTAGCGATATAGGTCTTGTAAATATCAACACCCGTTTGCACTGAAATATAGACAGACCAACCACTGACTTGTGTGTACGTCTCTGTATATTCCAAAAAATATTCTGTATTTATCGTAATAAAGATAATATCTCTAACAAAGCCGTGCTGTTCTATTCGGTGGTGTGGGAAAAACAGCAAAACGTCTAATTACAAAACAAACAGAGTCACATTTCATCGGTAATTAAATATTAAATATGTAAGTTTGCAATGTTCGTCAATTATAGCAAAGCTCAAGTTAACTCGTCGATTTGAAGTGAAACAGTTGACAGCCATTGACGACACCCGTCAATTGTTTCGAACTCACAGTAATGATATGGCAGAATAGTTATCAAACAAGTTAAATGACATTTCGTCTCTATTTCTGGTTATATACTCAATGACAGCAGTGGATAGGCTACCATCACGAAATTCGTCACTGAGATTCACACGACTGCGTTTGAATTCTGCAAACCAGCTATAAATAGTCGTCTTGCATGGTGCTTCATTGCCAAAAGCAGTTTGAAGCAGAGCGAAGCTTCGCTGAGTTGTTAATTACACTTAAATTCGTAGAAAAGCATACTACGAAAATTTTCACGTGTTAAATCCATGGTGATGTAGACAACAAATTTCAAAAATGATGCCACAATGTAAAAACAATTGACAGTCTTATGAAACAAACTGTATTCTACCGTCAAAGAGTTTCATTTTCAAATGTTGGAATTACTTTTTAAAAATTGTTTATGTAAGTGGCCAGTTCCGGAAACTTGTATGTATTAAAAAGTTGCATAGATACATACCAGTAGACCGTTGTTCCAATTTTCATATTGAACTAAGTGTTCTAAGTGTTCAGGTACAAAACGTAGAGCAAAGCCAATTGCAACACAAAGTGAAAATAAGCTCGTTGTATGTGTAGCAACGCATCCAGGGTTGCTCGAAAGTGTACGTACATGTTTGCCTAACTCGTTACCTTCTCTACAGTCAATTTGTCTGTTCCTGTTGATTTATAGAGACTCGCCTTTCAGGAACAGTTCAATGGTGAAACACGAGACTTGTTAGAGCAAAACGTAAATGACGGGTTCGCGTTCTTCGCGGTCTTTTGGAGTAAACGTGACTGTATCTTGTATGAATACGACGACTTCCTTTATTTTTTTCCATCCTCTAAGACGACAACCAAATGAGAAAATTTGACAGCAGTGACAGAGCAAGGTAGGAAACAAAGAAGCGATAGACTCAAAGAATAAAAAGCTACGTCCAAAGTCTTTACAATAATTGGCCGAATCGCTCACTCTCATAAGAATAGACCAATGTCTTAAAAAAATACCTACACTACACCGTCAGGGAAGCCGCAGCGTAGCACGAAACGCATTGATATACTGAATAATGCTCTGGCTAATCAGAGGCGGGAGACAAAAGTTTCGGCGGCGTTCTGGTCACGGGAATTTTTGTAATGTTCAAGTTCGTATGAACCCTGTCACACTGAAACCGTTGGCGGGGCGGGCGCGGTCCAAGCGCGTGGCTAACGCGGGGTGGGCGCGGGAACGGGAGTTGTATTCCATTGTGTTCTATTCAACCGTTCACACAGGGGTAGCAGCGGGGCACGGTGAGGCTTTAGCGGGACTTTAGCGGGCTTGAACATTGTATTTTTTACAATTTTTGAGTCTGCTTTTATTGTGTGTACTACGTGAGTGCGAATGCCGAATGCGTGATAGTTCATTTGCGCGAATGGACAGTTGCGCGAAAGCTTAAATGCGCGATAGTTCATTTTTCCCTCTGCACTGCCTCTGTGTGGTCAGAGTATTAGTCTATCGAAAGCTCGCTTAGAAAGAAATACTGTCTGTCACTGTCGCTCTAATAGAATATTAATGGAACCGTGACGTATCCTTAGGTTAACTATTTGGCAGTTACGAATAACTTGCACACTTAAACTACGAAGTTTAAGCATGTTATTTTTAATAGTGCATTTCTCATATCAAAACATGACTTCAAGTAAATTTTATAGTAAAGATTCAATTGAATCAGGGTTCGTCTCCAAGTAAGCGAGTCCGAATGGCGCGTGCGTTCATAATTCGTCTAAACCGTGGGTTTTTATGATGCACATTTAACCCTCGAGTGTTCGTCTGATTGATAATAGTATCCGATACTACTGCGTTGTCTAAAATCTTTTTTGTTGACCTCTTTGTTTCTAATAGAACACACATTGGTGTTACTCATCAATAGTACGACAAGGAACTAATAGTGATATGTTTAGCTTTCAGACTGTATCCACCCATACACATGATATTTTTGAAATCAGATTACAAACATATAGACTGCATGTTTGCAGTTTATGTTGCATGTTTGAGACTACGGTGTGCCGCCTGCAGTCGATGTGAACGATAGGCTGAGAAATAAAAGTAGCAAGTGACATTCTTAAGACGATGATATGAATTTTTGTGTCAGAAACAACTTGATTTTTTGCAGAAATTGCAAAAACCACGATTGGTGAAACTTTCTCGACGCATTTATTTCACAATTGCACAATTTTTTATTTTTGTTTTGTAATGGCACCTTTGGTTACATTTTTGATCGCAAATTATCATAAATTAAAGGGGAAGGCAGCCAGCACTTTGCCGCGGACAACAATTTCATTCATATAATGTAACCCTATTTTTCTGTTTTCTATTTTAGTATAATTTAATCTTAGTTGTCTTTCTCACCTGAATATTTTAACTTATTGTCTAATAAATCTTTTTTATAAATTAAGTCACTTGAAACTTTAAATTTAAAAATATTTATTTTTAAATACAATTTTATCAAAACTTTACTTAGATTAACAATTCTTTATTAATAAAATAGTCTTTTGATTACAGCAATTTTTTAAATGATATTGTTTTTTATCATTTCCTGTCTTTGAGCCGGTTTACATGACAAGGTTCACACGTTACAAGCACACTTACTATTTCAGGAACTTTATTCGTATGTAGCCCGTTAGGTTATGGAGTTTTAGACTTGAATGGATACCCCGAGCAGATATCAGGAGACGCGGCAGACCACCACGACAGGATGAGTCGGGCACAAGGTCGCTATGAATGGAAGAAGAGGGAAGCGGCCTACATCCAAGATTGGATCAGAAAAAGGCGGCCATGATGATGATCATGACCACGTTAGAGTGGTGAATCCCTTTAATTTTTACGAGAAATCGGCTTGACCTGGGCAGAAAACACTTACAATAAATGGAAAAACACGTATCGCGTTTCTCTTCCGTTCAATCTGCCCATGCGGAACGCGCGACGCCATCGCTTTTATTACATTGATATAAAGGTTTTTCTGATCGGCATAGACTAATGCCACACGGGATACTGCTATATTATGATTTTACGCTGTGATTTCAACCCACCGAATGCCAGGTGTACTACGTGAGTGCGAATGCCGATTACGCGTGATAGTTCATTTGCGCGAATGACGATAACACGAAGACAGATTTGACTCCCACGAAAGACCATTTAAGCTTTCGCGCAACCGTCTTCGCATTATCGTTATTCGTGTAATCGACATTCGCACTCACGTAGTACACCCCCGAGTGCCACACGAGCAATGTAACCGTCGCCGTAGCCTAACTTCTTGTCCTAGCCAGGCGGTACCAATGCGCGATTGCGAAGAATTTCAATATACGAATCTTTAAATCCTGTCATTCCAATGACAAGTTTGTAGCCTACTAGTTTTCGTATTCGAATGACCTGAATAATCGTTCATTACTAATCCATAGATACCATAGACCACAACGATCACGAGGATCACCTGGCCCTCTCTAACATATGGGAAATACCGGAAAAATGATGGGGAAAAGAGGTATTTTAAAAACAAATTAAATCAAAATTAAAATAATCTTTATTTCATAGTAATCGTCACTTTGGTTAAACTCTACCGCCCATTCGTTAGGCAGATTCCCCTGAGAAGAACGAGCAAGATTCTCTTGGGGTTGCTCTTTGCAAATGGCATTTGCACATATTTAACATTAGCAATATTTTTTTTTGTTTTCAAACATCAGGGCTCGAGATATCAAATACCCCCATGAGCTAAACGGGTTACCACCACGGATTTTTGTCATCCAAGTACGCAGAAGTTGTATAATAAGTTATCATTCAACCTTTAACCTATAGTATAAAGTTTAAGTTGCACTATAGTTTTAAACGTCCTGAATGACAAATTTTGTATATAAACCGGAATCTTTTTATAGAAGCGTATAAATTGCCCCTTAAATGAATTTGTGACTTTGTGAAGACGACTATCAAGAACAGCTAGTTTATTTTTATTCCTCGTACTAATGTTATGTCTGTCACTATTTTTCATAAATAAATTATTATTCCTCCTAACATAAATTACATTTTCATAAATGTACTGTGACGCTAGTGTAAGAATGTTAATTTCCTTAAACTTATCTCGCAAAGATACTATGGGGTCCAGATTGTAAATTGCCCTAATCGCACGTTTCTGCAGGATAAAGATTCTATTGATATCGGCGGCATTGGCAGACTGTGAAAGTAGCTGAAGTAAACCAATCTAGGGGTTTTGATATGGACATGGTGAATGTTCTAGTGTAGTTCCGGCTAATATATAATATAATAATAATATAATAAGCATTCGATCTTGCACCCGACCGAATGGCTGAGGCATTCGGGATCGGTAATCATTCGACTAGAGGCGAATGATTGTGCTTAGATTCAACTTAGGCGAATGAAATGTATGCCTCCAAATAAAGATAAAAACAATGTCTACCTACTTATAAGATATTTTTTTAATTTTTGTATTGGTTTGTTCGTAGCAAGGAATGAATGGCATCGAGACAAACCCAAGTAGGGTTTAACGGTGTTTTACATTATTTATGTATAAATTTTTTTCTTAAAACAATAAAATAAATAAAAAATAAAAAAAGTAAATGATTTGCCCATTCGAATGATTAGTATTAGTGACATTCAAAGTCGCGCACTGCTGCCATGTCAAAAAACTAAAATTTGTACGGTTTTCACTTTCTAACTTAAAAGAAATACTTAATACTGTCGTGTCATTGAATAATGAAGCGTTAGATTATATATATATATATTACCGTCTTTTTGGGCATTACAATAGATTCGATTAATATATAATTCCGCGGCTTACGCAATTGCGAAAATTCGGCCAATGACGAACATTCCAACAGCTCGACTCGACTATTTCAGTTATTACCATAGTCTTTTATCGTATGGAATTTTATTATGGGGACACGGGTCTGACGTTCGGCAAGTGTTTGTTTTACAAAAAAGGGCTATTCGTAGTATTTATAATTTGCGTTGTCGCGACTCATTGAGCGAATTGTTTAAGGAAATTATAGTAATGACAGTGACTTGCCAATATATTTACGCTAATATAATGTACATATGAATAAATATCCATTTATTCCCTGAAAACAACATAATACACAATTTTAATTGAAGAAATAAACATAGACTGGCACTTCTACAATTTAGATTGCATAAAGTAAACTCATCTTTCGTAGGAAACTGTGTGCGCTTTTATAATAAAATACCAGGTGAAGTAACCCAATAGTCAGAGAAGAAATTTAAAAAGTATGTTAAAAATGCGCTGTTTTTGAGCTACTACAGTGTTACAGTTACTGTATAAATCACTTTCATCCCGAGTCAGAAGACTCATTTACATTTTTAAAAACCTCCGCGCTTTAACTGACCGAAAAACTCTTTTTATGGCATACTTAGCATTATGCCAGTCAGTCATCTCCTATTGCACCCCGGTGTGGGGTGGCGCCAACAAGACCTCTGTACTAAAATTGGGACGAGCTCAGTGGGCGATTCTCAAAGTTATGACTTTAAAAAACGAACATACTCTACTGCTAACCTGTACAATTAATGTAAAGTACTTACAGTAAGACAACTTTTTGTTCTGCGTCACTACCTTACTCTCAGGTAAAATATCGCACTGCATGGGCTAAACAGCAATATACAGCTATAAAGCTGTAAATTATATAATAGGGTAAACAAATTAACTCACATTCATACACTGTCGAAGTATGCAGTTAAAAAAGTGCTCCAAGACACACTTTTAACTGTAAATTATCATGACACCGAAAACCTGTTAATGTGAAGAAATCCACGTCATCTACACATGCCCACACAAAAAGATTTGCGCGCGCGCGCGCACACACGCACGCACGCACACACACACACACACACACACACACACACACACACACACACACAC
>NW_020653850.1:20767959-20768545 GCF_003589595.1 Hyposmocoma kahamanoa | reverse complement strand
CACACACACACACACGCATCAATGTTGGAGGAATCACTAACTCCTAAGATGCAGGATATCCCCGTTTAGGAGTTAGGGTATCACTTTTAAATGGCATTTCTTCTCTTCTTGTACAACTTATGGTTTTGTTCTCACGCACCTTGCTATGTCATTGTTTTTCTTTAGTTGTTACATTATTATTATTATTATTACTATTATATTATTATTTCTACCTTAATAATGGGAAAATAGAGATGAATATACTACAGGCCAAAAACATGACGCGTCGCGACGCTTCTGCGCCAGTTTGAGTTGAGCCTAACAATAATGACAATGTTTAAGTTTAAAAAATTATATTATTTCAATTTTTATTTATTTAAATTTACATTGCATTGATATTCAATTATTTTCATGTGAAATTACTCCACATTATTTTGTTATAATTATTAATACAAAGATCTAACACTCAGAAAAAATCCGTCGATCAGGCCGGATTCGAACCGACTATACTATTATACCAACTAAGCCACGGAACAAACCAGCGGACTCACGAATTTTTCTACACACATCAAAAAAAGTTTGCGATCACTTCGAAAAACTGAAATCT
>NW_020653850.1:20704324-20722959 GCF_003589595.1 Hyposmocoma kahamanoa | reverse complement strand
CGCCAGCAGCCCCCTGGGAAAGCTGTAGCACTGAGGAAGGTGTATTTGACTTTGAACGGGCTACAGTGTCCACACAGGTTGCGTCCCACATTAACTCCCTAGTTTCCACGGACCGGCAGTCATACCATCAGGCCTCTTATCGTAACCGTTTAATATTGGAATTGTGAATATTTGTTTTTTCGAACAAATCAACGATTCGGGCGGGTTGGAAACATTCAGTAGTGTGACCATTCCACATCTTGCTGATTTTGTCAAATTTTATGTGTCTGTCAAACTTTTTGAACGTCGGCGGTCGTGATTGATGCGTTTATCAAATAATCTACGTGTTGATGGAAATTTATATTGACGGCGTGTTTACCAAACATGTTTGAAGGTATGCTGGCATGTTTGTCAAACGAAACTTCAGTTGGCGCCAATCCCTTTACCTTGCTAGATTCCGTACAGTCATCTGGTTCTGAGCGCAATATTATTTGTATTCATTATCGTGGGTATTATTGAATCATTCTTTAGAATAATGTCTATTTCTTTTTTCTTAATACATAGGTAAGAGATAAGGTTTAGTAATACATACTAGAGTTAATGCTAGAAACGGTTTATCTGTATTTTTGCTCATTGTACAAAATGACAAAGAGATAAGAGGCTCATTGTAGTAGGTATAGTACGGTACGTGCGACACTACATGCAAGTTTATCTAATTTGTTTGATGGTTTATTTGATTGTTTGAAGTTTGAAGGATAAATTTGACAAATTATTTGATCGTTCACGGGGCGCTTTAGGTACTCGCCGATTATTACCCAGGAAGCGCCAGATATTAAGTACACGCAAGTAAGCTACCTTTACTATACCAAATATATTTGAAAATCTTTTAAATCTAAATTAATTGTTAGTAATGTGGTATACATTACTAACAATTACAATTACAGCTATGGACCACACTGTTGCTACTGCAAAGTCCAAAAAAAAATGCCAAGTTATGGAATAATTATTTATCAATTTCATTTTAGTAGAATCGATAAGGGTAACATGGCAAAATTTCATTTTGAAAAATAGATACATACAAACGCGACTTTAGAAGCAGTAGAGCTCCTTGTAAAAGAGTTCGTCCAGGAAAGTGCTGCCACCTTACCTATTACTGCTGCCCTGAGATCTTTGTGATTTAAAGCTCTGACTGGTATTGCAACTGTAATGAACAGACGTGTCGTTTATCACCAGGCGTATGACTTGTTCGTCCCGTCACGTCATTTCGTAAATCATAAAAAAGTGATCAAAGAAGTATCCGTCTGGTTATAGTTTATGTCGCTTAAATTCCAGCAAATTTCTTAGAATTTTCTGTACCATAATAATGGTATACTGTAACATTAATTGGTATACATTTAAATTGCTTTTGTTGTTAATAGAACAACACAACTTAAACGTTTAGGCTCTTGTTAACAAACAAGGTTTGCCAAACCCACTTCCTTCGTAATGTCTGAAACTTCAGCTCTCACACTTATCAGGCCATTGGTGCAATGAGAACTAACTGAAACGTAATTAAGTAAAAAACGGCTATTGGAGCTGCCCGTTGATTAATGGTAATTTTACAACAACATTAGAGGTGTGTGATAAATAAGGTTACGATGAAAAAATCAGAGTGATCAGCCGTCAAATGGTATTTATTTATTACCGTGACTTTTTATGAAGGCACGACGTTCCAAAATCACATGGGTTGTTCCTTCGTTCTACTGTCTCAGTCACTCACATCACGACAAACTATGTATATCTATCTATCTATCTATATATTTATCGATAGATTAGATCAATGTAAATATTGTAAATACGAATAAGATAATTGTACAAAATTGATCCAAAATAATAAACACTCCGCACAAACGACAAAGCGAGAAGCTTGTAAAACTGTGAAGGTTTTTGCGGATCAATTTTTCAAATGAAAATAAACGTTACATCAAAGTGAGTATTAATAACGGCAATTAGAAAGTAGCCGCTCGCCAAAACCGTTTGTCGATATGTAAGTGACAGGCGTGACAAAATCACGGTGATTTGTGACTGTGATTTTTTTTGACACAGAACGATAGCCACAGTGGTAGAAATGTAACGTTTTTCCCCATGTTATGTAATAGATACCTATATAATGTAGTGTGCAATTAGTATATACATACATCACTAACCAAAAATGAAATAATAGAGAATTTTTGCCATAGAAGTCCATAGATAATAATAATGTGCCACAAAAACTAACGCAACTGCATGGTCTCAAACTAAGGAATTCCCTGTTATGCGATCTTCAAATGAGACTTCAGTGACTGTTATAAATTATGTTGAAATATCTTTTCACTATAAATCCAAACAAAACAAAACTTTCACGCCAAAGATGTTTAAGCAAATGGCCGCCGCCAGTCAGGGTTCCGTTCGTTTTTTATTTCTTATTTCGATAAAATATAATACTTAACGTAAATAGTAATTTTCCCGACACACAAATAATTTGATTTATGTTTTGTTCTTCTAAAATAGTTTTTTTCACTTTATTATGCTATTAATATGCATGGAAATGAATGGTTTAAGTGGTTCTAACAAAATAAAAGAAGATCATATTTAGTCATAGGCCATCACCAGGAAAACTCTGTATCGCGGGTGCCATGGACCCACACATAGACAACCATAAATTACACCCAAACTCACGAGGGAAATAATGTAGGCCATACAAATATTTCTCCCGGCCCAGGAATCGAACCCGCGATCTTTGCATAGCAGTCCAGCATGGTAGCCATTCGGCTACGGAGGAAAATAGTGTGACGATTGGTTAACTCTATACTATGAGTACCACAGCAACGGAATACATTTTAGGGCACTTCGTAGGGTTCCAATACTAGAACCAATTCAGAAAAGTTTATTTTCCAATTTGTCCCTACCGGTAATCGATCTCGGGCGCTTCTCATCCAGCTGTGAATTCTGTTGTGAGAACAGAAATGTCGTATATTTGGTTTGAAATTTATTCCGTCAAAAAAAAAGAAAACTGTCGCGCTCCAAATCACACGTTGTGAACTGGAACGAGACGACCTTTTGAATATACTTGTTTTTATCTTTCACGCGTGAATTCTTTCAAAGGTAACAATTTTTGCTCTTGGTGTAATAACGTCACATGTCAAAATAATTTTTATCACGTGAAAGTTATTAAAATGATACGAAGTACATGAAACAAATAATGTTACGTGAAATTTTGTAAAGCAAAGGAAAAAGAAAAATGCCACAAATTTATTTAAGGGGCAATGTACATATATGCTTTAATATTCCGGTAGAAATTCAAGATAAAACTAAAGCGATACAAAACTTTATGCAGTAGCAGTAGAGCTTCTTGTGAAAGAGTTCGTCCGGGGAAGTACTGCCACCTTACCTATTTCTGCCGCCAAGCAGTAATGTCAGCATTACTGTGTTCCAGTTTCGAAGGGTAAGAGTGCTGGTGAAATTACAGGCACACGGGACTTGGCAACTTATGTCCCAGGGTGTGGTTATTTTAATTACACGACTTGTATTAAATTTTTATTGAATTTTTATTTATTGTACCGCAACACTGTGTTCCAGTTTTGAAGCGTTAGGGTGCATTTATTCAACAAGAATTTCATCGTACTCACTCCGCGCGGCCGCCGAGTGTCCGCGTGCGTCTAACTGTCATGGAAAAGTACGCTCTATTTATTTAGCGTTTAGGTTTTAACTCAAATGAGCGTCCCGGCCATGCGGGCGAGACTGGCTTAAATTTGGTCTACGCGGCGGCCCGCGCAGTGGCCGGGCGGTAGCCGCGCGGTTGTATTTTTCAGAGGAATTTAAATGTTGTTGCCTAATAAATATAATTCAGATTCGCCACTAATGTACATGAAGGTGTGGTAACTGGGCGGTCGCCTCGTGTGACTGGGCGCTAGGTGAAATTACATGGGACTTGTCAAGTTATGTCTCAGGATGACGGGCGTAGTGGCAGTGCCCCTCAAATCTTTTTTTGCGATTTAAAGCTCTGAGTGGCACTGCAATTGTTATGAATAGGCGTGTAGCTTATCAGGCGCACGACTTGTTCGTCCCGTATATATATAAACTCACTCTTCCATCATTTTGCATACGCCACGATCTACTTAAACCGCATGCAACAAATAATTTATAAATTCAACAGTGCTTTGCCAAAGTACTTATCGTGAATACCAGTAGAAAGATTATATATTTTAATTGTCACTTATTGAATTTTGTCAGCACGTTGTTGATATTTCTCTATGGAGAAGTAGTAGGCGGCAAATACACAGAAAGCACTTTGAAATAGCACTGTAAGCCCGTAGTATGTTTTGTAACCGACTTCAAAAAAAGGAGAAGGTAACTCTTCCTATCATATTATTCTGATATACAACTTTTTTTATGATACAAGTGACGGGACGAACAAGTCGTACGCCTGGTGGTACGCGTGGACGTAACAATTGCAGTGCCGTTTAGAGCTTTAAATTGCAAAGTTCTAAAGGGCACTGCCACAGCGCCCGTTAATCTGAGAAGACGTAAGTTAAAAAGTCCCATGTGCCAGTAGTTTCAACAGCACCCTTACCCTTCAAAACCGGAACTTTTTCACAAAGTACTCTATTGCTACGAATTTACGGTAAATACGTTACTGGCCATGAACGGGTTAACTCAAATATTAAATTTCTACATTATCACCTACGGCTTGTACGTTAAAAGCATAACATTAAACCGCTCCTCCTTATTTATGTTATGTTAAACCTATTGTAAACTAATTTGAGCGAGTAGACGCTCGCTAGGAGTCTTGTAGATTACCAAAGTGTCCTCGGCCACATTACAAGATAGTTGCCAAAACTTTTGCCCTCAAACTTAGTCCAACTTTCGACCTATAAGTTGTGTCGTTAACCCTTTAAGCGCAACATGGAACTATTATTATGTTGCTTGAGTGACAAGGGATCTATACATGTGTAAAATTATGTTAAGAATATCCAGGATGAGAAACAAAAATGGTTTATACAAGTTAGGATTTAATAACTACTTATTAAATAATGAATGATGTCTTATGGTAGTACTTTTACTTCACATGGCACATTTGTATTTGAGTATTTGATATATTTGGCAAACAATCGCCATGTGTAGATAGAATGTGTGACGTATTTGCCTCTGTATTTTCTGCTACTGACATGACATTCAAGTATTTTTTATTAAAGTAGACTGGAACCTGCGCCTGTTGCTATACCGGCCATCATTCTTAAACATCATTCATTCTTGACGGGACGAACCCGTCACTTGTTTTTTTTTTAAATCAAGTAATTCATTAACATAAATATAGTAATATATATTATGTTCATAATTAAATCAATTTCGATATGTCAAAATATTTAACGCATAAATTCAACTCCCAGTTACCAAAATCAATGGAATTATGATAATTAATTAATAAAATTATTAATTTCTTAGATAAACGCTTTTATAAACGGCTTACAAATAACATTGTATAACGAGTTCAACATTGACATAAATCTAAATTGGTAAACATGGTTATCCCTAATATTTCAATTTTATTTACCGAAAAGCACGAATGTTTCTCCACGCGCTCGTAACAAAACCCAAACAATTTTTGACTAGTGACAATATTGAAGCCGCGACAGCATTTAAATGGGTAATTTTCAGGTTAGTTATCTCAATCTGATTTCGGTGGCAATTATTATTATTTCACAAATAAATATTGCCACCGAAATTAGATAGAAAAAACTAACCTGAAAATAACCCAAATAGGGACATCACATAATTAAAGCTTCTTATTTCGCCATAGATCTTCGATAGAGTCAATCATATGCCCTTTTGTGCTTTATCATTGTCTTAAGTAGAGAGGTGCCTAATGCCTTATCTACCCGCTTTCTTACTCGTGTATTTCGGTTGAGAAGGGCCGACAGCGAATTATCTCCACCCAACATACAGGCTAGATTTATAATATATAATGAGCGAGCGCCATTTTGAATGTTGAATGGCGTGTGTAATCGTCGACTGAGGCAAGGATTTTGGGGAATTTGCTAACTGTGTAAACAGGACTATGAATTATCAGGAGTTTATGATGTAGTTAGTTTGAATAATAAGAGATAGAGTGACCTTAGGATGTGGTTTACATGGCGGCTTTTATCAGACTAATCAAAACCAAAGCCACCATTATAAAATAAATAATAAATAAAATAGACTTTATTTGACATTCATAAATTTTAAACAAAACAACGAAAAATTAATAAAAATAAATTTAATTAAAATAAAGAAAAGAAGCTTACAACATAATAAAAATAAAATAAAAGCATGTCAAGGAGGTCCATGACAGCCTCTGCGGACTATTCTGATTACATAAAGCAAAATATCAAACATACACTTCAAATAATCAACCCATCTATATGTCCCATTACTGATCACGGGTTTCCTATCTGGTTCGGGTTGGTTGTCACCAACCCGCGTGTCCGTTTACCTTCTTCGATGTGCAGGTTTCATATTGATATTTTCCTTCACCGAACAGCTCATGGTAAAATTCAATTTAAATTACATTTCGTACATAAATTACGAAAATTCATTGGTGCGAAGATCCGGTTTCGAAGTGCTTGAGAGGTGGTAGCACCAACCATTAGACTACCACGGCTACCAAAGGCAAATAACCTTTATTTCATAGGTGAGAAAGTTACACTTGAAATAGTTTTTTTTAATAGACACACGCTTGGCCACAATCTCACCAGATGTTAAGCGACGATATGACCGACGATGATATGTGTTTGCCTAAAAAATGCCTCTTCACACTAGTCTTAAATGGCCCCAAATTTTACTTATCGGGAAACAGATGTAGAGTATTTCATTCCTTTGCCGTACGCATCAGAAAGGTATATCAACGGCATAAAGATGGAGTGTTCCGGACCTACTAGTCGACCGAAGGAGGAACAGTGATGGTGGGACTAAATTGAAAAGTTCCTGCGCAAAACCGACAAGCAGGCTACTGCGATGGTCGAGATTTCCAACTTCACATATTGATTAAACTCTACTGCACATTCGTAAGGCAGATTCCCCTGAGAAGAATGAGCAAGAAACTTTAGAGGTTGCTCACTTAGGTATTTCGCTGGCTCAGAGACCTGAAGTGGGTTTTGGCAATTGAAATATGAGTTCTCTCTTGTGCGATCTCCTCCCAGTTCGCTTCCAGGGAGGAGGTCTTTCTCTTGCGGAGATATTAAACAAGGAAGACTCCGTCGAGTTGGCTCGAACATCTCGAAAGGCTGTCAACTCGTACAGCAGTGGAAAGGACCTGCATAGTCGATGTCCACTTGGTTGGCCCAAATACCGAAGTGTGAGAAACATAAAAGCAGAAAATTGCGATCTTTAAATCAATAATAATAACAATAATTTAAGTGGAGGTTTAAATAGGAAACAATAGCTTGTAACAAATGTGCAAACAAGTCTCTTGATTGCATTGTGATGGATGACGTCAATCAGAATAACATTCGAGAGAGATATGAACTGAATATAAATTACAGGAAATACGAAATTCGCGAGGTACAAATTATACTTTTTTGCAATTCGTTTCACGCGTTGCGGAAAAGTTTGAGAGCCGTCATTGTCATCGATAAATTAAAATGTATGATGATAAACGCAAGTAACTTTTCAATACCCTGTTAAAACACGACGCGCCAACTTTTTTTTCCCGTTATTTGTTTTATCGTCCATTGAAACTTTTTCATATGATCGCGGGCAAAAACATTATTAGACTATTTTACTTTTCGAAAAACAAAATTATCGATAAAGTTGTATGTCGAATATTTTTACGTTATCAACTTTGTGAGCGGCTTTTAATTTAAAAAAGTCGCTAACAGTAAAAAATAAACGAGAGTTTCGCGGTGAAAACACTCGCCGCAATGTGGCAGTTTAAACTCAAATTTTTACCTTTTTTCTGCTTATGAACAACCGTGTGGAATTTTAGGGTCCCGTTTATCTCTTTACACACATAAATGTAAATAACATTTTGTTAAGTTGCTCGTTTCTATCGATTAGTTGCAATGAATGGCTTCTCTTGCAACAGAGGCATCGTGTATGCTGGTCGTTTTTTTTATATTAAGTGACGGGACGAACTAGTCGTGCGCCTGATGGTAAGCTACAGGCCTATCCATAACAGTTGCAATGCCACTCAGAGCTTTAAATCGGAAAGGTTTGAGGGGCACTGCCACTGTCCCCGTCACCCTACAACAACATAACAACATAAGTTGACAAGTCCCATGTGCCTGTGATTTCACCAGCACCCTCACCCTTCTAAACCGGAACGCATTAAAGTTCACATTACTGCTTGGCGGCAGAAATAGGTAAAGAGGCAGTACTACCCTGGACGAACTCTTTTACAAAGCGCTCTACTGCTACTCCAAGTCCATCATTAAATATATAGATATACTCTTTATTGCCCACACACAAGAACAAAAATAGTGCATAGGCAGCTTAAAACTATTGTGAGCGTACAAAGGCGGCCTTATCGTTAAGAGCGATCTCTCCCAGACCACCTTTGATATAAAGGAAAGCTAATCAGAGAGGGTGCGTAGTGTGCCAATAGCAAAATTTGAATTGTATATATAGACAAAAACTAACATCCATTTTATCAAATAATAAATAACGATATAGTAGACCTATATATATTACGATATTTAAAAAAAATGTACTATACAATAAATATGCACAAGTTGCAGACTAGGACAGTGTCAGAAGATATTTACGCATAGAGTTGCGGAGAGTTTTTTTTATTAAAAATAAGTGCGCATTTGATCTCCATCTCTTCTGATGGAAAGTGATGATGAGATCAACGATGTAGTATGCACTTAAATAATGCCTATTCACTCTCGCCTTGAAAAGGTCTAAGTTATAGCGTTCGGGGAATACGTCCGCCGGCTGGGAATTCCACTCTCTAGCCGCTCGCCATATAAATGTGGAAGCGAAACGCTTCGTGTGAATCCTAGGAATATCCACAACATTAACGTGGAATCCCAACCCACGTCTAGTCCCCCGACGATGAAAAGGGGAAGGCGGCATCAAATTATGCAATACTATCGCACACTCTCCGTGATGTATACTGTAAACCGATAAGCACGCAACTTTGCGGCGGTGTTCAAGGCTCTGCTTCGCCTCAACTAATTCTGAGTCACCTATAAGCCTTTTGGCACTCTTGTCGATTGAATCAAAGAAGACCAGTTGGTATTTTGCAGACCCATCCCATAAGTGACAGCAGTACCTCATACACGACCGCACTTGTGCTTGATACAGCAGAAGCAACTGTCCCGGTGTGAAGTATTACTTCCAGGCTGCATTTTTGGTCATGGATTCAATGTATCTGCCGAAGTCCTGATTGGACGACAGGTCCATTCCAAGTAGCTGGAGACGGTCGGCTATCGGTATGGATATATCACGAAAAGTCGGAATAAGGTAAAAGGGACTACGTTTTGTGGATAATAGACACGACAGCCTTTTAGTAGCATTAAATTTGATAAGATTGGCATCGCCCCAATCGAAGACTGCCTTAAGTGTCAAATTCAAACGACGTCTCTTACCGTAACCACGGCCTCTCGGCAAGAGATAGATTTCTTCTCCGCTGACCCTTGCATTGTTGAGCCTCAATAGAGCATTTCATGAAAATAAATCACGAGAAACTGCCAACGTATTTACATAGAACACCCATATTTCACAGTTATACCTTAGCGCGGTCATAGCCATCACACGAATGGTAATTTTTACGACTATAATAGTCGCAAAAATTGATTATTTTGTAAATAGTATTAGTTGCCTAGACTTGAATAGAATACTTACTATTGCTGTCTACATTTCGTTGCCTCGGATAAACAGGATATTAACGCAAAAATTAGTATGTTTTACTTTAAAATGCAGTTCTATTTAAAAAATCGAGACCTTTCTAATGAACAACGTCTTATAAAGGTCGGAAGTGAAATGGCGTGGGAGGCAGGATAGTATTTCTGAACTTTTTGCATGTTTTGGGCCCAAACATTGAGCAACACAGTCGTTTTCGGTAATAAACACTAAGCTGTAGTCATCAAGACGTCGTCGTTCGTTGAACAGGGCATTAAAACTAAAACACAGCATTTGTTCATTATAAGGTAAGCGTATTTTAAAAATGTTTATTTCTAGAACGAAGACGATTCATTCAAGGAAATACCGTTTTTGGAATATGTTTTTCATTGAATTGTTATTGGGATCTATAACAAAGTATATTTTTTTGAGATACTACTATAATCCTCAAAGTCTTATCGAATTGAAAATTATTCCTTCCGTTCTTTAAAAGCAGTATAGTTAAAACTCTGAATCACAAATATTTATGTTCAAAGTGATAATATTCTAGACCTCTCTGAATAATTTCAGGATTCTGTCAGAACTACGGAACTGTATAAGAATAAGAAGTATTCGAAAATATTGTTCAATGTGTAGGCTTTAAATACATATAGATTAGAAGAACTAAATAGCAATAGCGGTTGAAATAATACTAGAAGAAACCTTAAAATTGCTCTCCTGAAAAAATCTGTGTTTTTGAAATAATACCATGTTCCTGGATCAACTATTTTATTTATAAAGAACATCGATAGCTTTTGAAATTCCAATATCTACTCAAGTAAACCAAATAAACTGAACAAATTTACGTTTTATAAAGCAAATGTGGATTCTGGAAAGATCCTATAGCACCCTGTTAAGGTCCGTCGTTTAACCCTTCCGGTTCCTCATCCTTTTTGTCGGGATATTACAAAAGTGTGGCGAAAAGCCAAACTGACAGAGGAATTCCAGAAACAGATAATAAAAGCCGGTGGAAAGTTTTATGTGGTAAAATATCAAAAGAACCTTTTTGTTGTTTTGTATCTTGTAACACAAATGATGGCACAAAAATGTACCTCAATTTTTGTTTAGACTCTGTCTAAATGTCGTTCCTAGTGGTTGCATGTTTTTTCGTTGTCACTTTTACGATAATTACTATAGAACTCCCTTTCCACATCCAGGGTAGCCCATTGCTTACTTTATTTAAAAAAAATTAATGGTGCACTTCGACTTGCTATCACAGTGGTAAACGAGCGCTGTACTAGACAGGAACTTTATTGTTGAACTTTCTTCATAAACGTCTTGTTTTTATGTGTGTGAGTGTGTACTTATATAAATGTGTATTGACATTAATTATTGTATGTATTGATAATATATATGTGAGTATCAGTAATTTTGAATTTATCTCTCGTTTCATGTTTTTCTCTCTTTCTGTCTTGCATGCTGGTTGCCCGTTTATTTTTTTTTGGTTGCGCTGCCTTGATGGGAGAGATCTCGTTTAGAGTTCACCTTTACTCGGCTTTTATATACTTAATCAATGTTTATTTTGTATTTGTTTGGTGCAATAAAGAATATGAAAAAAAAAAAACAATACGCCTGCCAATGTATGAGCGATTGTGGTGCAGATGCCATCATATATATCGCTAGTAGCAGCTGTCTCATTTGCTAGCAATCATTCCACAACTCACATGGGAAGAAATTTTGTGTTGTGTAAAATAAAAAAAGTGAAACACAGACGAAATAAATACAAGGAGAACATTTAATCCGTACTCATGGTATAATAAAGCCACGCCTCATTACCAACTTTTCTACGTTCCCACCAGTGGTACTAGTGAGACTTTTGTCTATTAGGTATAGGTATAATGTTTTCATAGTAGACATAAAGATGAAACTCCAGTGACTGTTACAAATTATATTATAAGATCTTTTCTTTCCTTGATATCGATGATGATGATATGGATTTAATTCTTATTTCGGTAAAACTAATTCTTAATGACGCAAAGTTTTATAACAAAATAAATTAACGTCACGATTCGCTTACAATTAGTAGCAATGTCAGCATTACTGTGTTCTGGTGTTGAAGGGCAAGGGTGCTGGTGAAATTACAGGCACATGGGACTTATCAACTTATGTATCAGGGTGACGGGCGCAATGGTAGTGCTCCTCAGATCTTTGCAATTTAAAGCTCTAAGTGCCACTGATACTGTTATGGACAGGCGTGTTCCTTACCATCAGGCGCACGACTTGTTCGTCCTTGATGTTATAAAAAAATATAGTATTGCCATTTGTCAAAAATTCAGCAGTTCTGTGTATTTTGGTCTAGTGGTACGACTATGTAGTATGGAACATCTGATTTTTGCTTTGTTTTACGTTGCTATTTCATACGGAACCCACTTATAGGGTGTCGCACTTTTCTCACTTTTTCGTCATAAAATCTCATAATGCGCTCTCCTAATGTGCGTGTGTTTAATTATTTGTTAGGCCCGGCTAATGCTGATGCGTAGAAGGGTTAAATACGACCTCAGCATATTGTATATTTTTTTAGCTTTTTACTCCTACTTTGAATTTTTTGCTGCGTTTAATGTAACCTACCAACTTTCGAGGTTTTTATGACAAAGTTTTTTTATAATAACAATAAAACAACAACAACAGCAACAGCGACACCGACAACAACAAGAACAATAATAATAATAATAACGATCACACTCAACATAGCCCCGCACATCGAGAATATAACCAGAAATAGAGACGAAATAAGGGCAATATATTCCTGGTAACACATTAGCGATACAGCTCTTATAAATATCAACCCTCGTTTGCACTGAAATATAGACAGGCCAACTACTAACTTGTGTGTACGTCTCCGTATATTCCAAAAAATATTCTGTATTTATTGTAATAAAGATAATATCTCTAACAATACCGTGCTGTTCTATTTGGTGGAGTGGGAAAAACAGCAAAACATCTAATTACAAAACAAACGAAATCACATTTCATCGGTAATTAAATATTAAATATGTAATTTTGCAATTTTCGTCCATTATAACAAAGCTCAAGTTAACTGGTCGATTGGAATTGAAACTGTTGACGACACCCGTGAATTGTTTCGAACTCGGGCTAGCCAATCGGAGCGCAGTTGTCACAGTAATGATATGACACATTGACTTACAATTATATGGACGTCGGGTCCGTGCTAAAAAGTGTCCGAACTTATAGGGCGTTAAAATCGTATACAGAGCGTCATTCACGCTCTAGTCTTCGTTTGTTCGACTGACAGCGAAGCAAGCAAAATTAGACAGTACTGCGATGACATTACAATTTAAGTTCAACGTTTTAGCTTTTTCATATTCCTTGACATGACTGTCACTACGTTTAAATAGGTTGACTTGGGACATTTTTTTCGTGGTTTTTGTATTAGACCCGTCGTCAATTTATTTGTAAGTCAATGATATGACAGAATAGTTTTCAAACAAATTAAATGACATTTCGTCTCTATTTCTGGTTATATACTCGATGGTCCCGCACTAGGGAAACACTGTGTCGCGGGTGTCATGGACACACACATAGATAACCACAAATTACACCCAAACTCACGAGAGAAATATATGTAGTATGTAGTAATATGTAGGCCATGCAAATATTTCTCCTGGCCCGGGAATCGAACCTGGGCCCTTTGCGTGGCAGTCTAGATAGTAATCGTTCGGCCACGGAGGCAGTGTATAATACCAAGTGACGGAATAAGCAATGTAGTGCCACTCAGAGCACTTAAATCGTAAAGATCTGAGGGCACAGCCACTGCGCCCCCAGATATAAGTTGATAAGTCCCATATGCCTGCAATTTCACCAACACCCTTATTATTAATACCCTTTAACATTCCTTGGTGGCAAAAATAGGTAAGGTGACTTCCCTGGACGAAGTTTTTCAAAAGAAGATCTATTGCTAGGTTTTTTTTATTAATATTGTTTAAAAGTTGCTGTAAGACGATACAAAAAGTACGTAATGTCATATAGGTTGTGCGTGCAGTAATATAACTGGAATGATATTTATTAAGCGTAGAGTGAACAGGAGCAATCTTAAAGAGTATTGATATCAAGTAGAAGACTATTAGTAATTCAATTACAATAATATAAATGTCGAAGACGGTCATGATTACGAACGCTGAACGAGGCACGGCGCGCGTGAATCAACTGTGATAGAGGGAAACCACTGTTTTTCTTCATCGAATAGTCGAAGAAACAAGAAGTGCCACCTGCCCAGGAACTGTCATCCGCTTCGTTTGGCAGTGCTGGCTGTTTTGTTGTAAAACTAAATAACTTTGAAACAAAGTTCTTCGCGTTCCTCATTGCTCGAATACCTATGCACTGACCTCCTGATGTTTAACGATGGCACTCAAAACGCTTTCGACCCGACATAGATAATAATCCCTAGTAAATGAAACTATTTTTCCAGATTTAAATCGCGTATATTTTTTCAAACAATTCAACGTTTCGGGCCCTTTTACAGGTTCCATCATTGACTTACAAATAAATGGACGACGGGTCTAATACAAAAACCACGAAAAAAATGTCCCAAGTCAACCTATTTAAACGTAGTGACATGTAAAGGAATATGAAATAGCTAAAACGTTGAATTTAAATTGTAATGTCGTCGCAGTACTGTCTAATTTTGCTTGCTTCGCTGTCAGTCGAACAAACGAAGACTAAAGCGTGGATGACGCTCTGTATACGATTTTAACGCCCTATAAGTTCGGACACTTTTTAGCGCGGACCCGACGTCCATATAATTGTAAGTCAATGGGTTCCATGGTCAAAGTTGACTTTAAATCCGGAAAAATAGTTTCATTTCATATGTGTAACAATCGCGAAAACCTAAGAACCCGATAAATATTATCCCTACTTAGTGGCAGTAGAGCTCCTTGTGAATAAGGTCATCAAAGGAAGTACTGCCACCTCACCTATTTCAGCCGCTAGGGAGCAATGTCAGCATGGTTGGGACTTGTCAATTCATGTTTATTTATTATTACTAACTTGTACAACATGTGCTAAAGTAATATGAACCCTGTTAGGGCATTTCATTTTACTACATTTAATTTAATTCTATTGAGAGAGATGGCATGTAAATAATTATTACAATTTAATAATAACAAACAGATTACATTCATATATGTGGTTTAAAAATAAATATAAATAATGAAATGTCTACTTAGTACAAGTAAATTTAAAAAAACTTTATTATGCTTATACTGACTTTGGGTATATTTTTGGTGGTGGTTTGTGGCTGTAGTTGCGCTTGTGCTATTTATTTTATTAATTTTATGCGGAGGGAGGGTGGAATAATTAACTGTATGAAAAAATATTCAACACAAGCGCAGCTATTTTGCACGATTTAACCTTCACTGTGTTCGCGAAGTAGCAAATTAATTTACTTCCATTTTTATTAACATGGACTTCCGCGAAGTAACGTTTGAATCTATTAATTACTTACACAGACTAGACCGCGAAATAGAAGGTATGTACGAGTATCATTGGTAATTGCCATTTACATCTTTGTCATTAAGAAAATAATTATAGAACAATAACATTTTTCAGTTAGGAAATAATTAACTATGAAATATGTATAATTTGTTCGTTTTTAATATTCAAAAGAATCCTATTATATATTTTAACTACTCTATAATAAGGACTATTTCTGACAATTCCAACCATCGTTTAGAAAGCACCATTGTTAGTTGAGACAAACTACGTGCAAATTCAAAGTCGGTAATTCCTAACAAACTTTGCAATTTCCAGTATGTACAGAGAAATGTCAAAAGTTTGTGTATTTAAATTACAAAGCAAACGACCTCAAAGGTACGTGGAACTACATCTCTATTTGTCAAGTTTTATTCAAATCGGTTAGCAGAAAATGCGCGAAAGTGCCGTGTTGTGCTGTGCCGAAATTCATCCCCTAGTTTGTCACCCTTTAGAGGTGGAGTATTTTCTTAAAATTTAAATGGAACCAATACTGATGTATCCTCTTACCAACAAAAAAAGAATCACAAAAATCGTTCACAAATGGAGTAACCGCGTAACATAATACAAAAAAAAAATGTCGAATAGAGAACCGTCTCCTTTTTTTAAAGTCGGCTAGAAAAATGGCTTGCAACTGATTTGAGAGCTTATATCAATGAGAATACGCAAGCATTTCTTTTTGCAAGATGAATACATCATTGGCGTCCGTGCTGTGTCCCCATAGTATAATAACATACCGTAACCATGAGTGTGCCTATGCATAGTAAGCTGTCAGTGCTGCTTTAAGGTTGGGAGTTACATTTTAGAACGGTTAGTGCGTAGGTGAATTATTGTGTTAACTTCGATTCATGTTTTTCAATGTCTCAGAGTTACGGCCACAGCGGCGAAGCCTCTCAAATCAATGCGATTTAAAGCTCTGAGTGTCACTGCAAGGGTTATGGACAGGCATGTCGCTTACCCCCCGGTGCACGACTCGTTCGTTCCGACACTTGGTATCAGACCTCAAAAAATCGTGGAATTACATTTATTTGCCAAGTTTTCAAGATTTATCCCCTACTTTGCCACCATTAGAGGTGGAATATTTTCTTCTAATTGAAATGGGACCACTACCAGAAATCGCGTTATAATGTAACATACATACAAAAAGAAATACGGTCGTATTATGCTCCTTTTTTTTAAGTAAGTTAAAAACTCAACATTTCCTTTAATACATAAGTCAGCGACCTACTAGAGACGTCACCTTGCTTCGTTACAATACATTTAAAATGATAAATAATGTTCAAATGTAACATCAATATGGAACAACCAGTTAATTTATTTATGGAGCAAAATAGAGAGCACGAAAATGAGTGGTGGTCGCTGAATAATAGACGACTCGCTATCTGCGGCGGATGCCCTAAAAATGGGCAGATTTATTATTTACCCGCGGCCTTTGGGAAACTCGGACACCAATTTTTGAAGACGGTTTTGCAATATTGCCCACGTTCCTTTATAAATTGGTGCTCGATTTTGTTTTGCATTGGGCTATTTTACGATGAAATAACAAATTCCGATAAGAGCGAACTTTTGTCCGAACTACCACAGTTCGGACAAAAATTAGACAAGTTGGAGAAGTCGATAGTTTGTAGCCAAGAGACGGCAAATACCTTTAATTTCTACAAATATTTCTGGCTGTTTCTTAGCAATAAATTTCACTGTAGCCAACGGTTACCCCGCCGGACTGTCGCGCATAAGTCCTGGGTTCAATTCCCAGCCCGGGACAAATATGTGCATGGCCTACATTTATTTCTCTCGCGACACAGGGTTATTTAAAAAAAAATAGAATAAAAAAGCTAAAAGAAAACCATCGTAATGAAACTTGTATGTTGAAAAAAGTTCATATCCCTTGGAAAACGTGCTTACCAGTAGGACGTATAGATTGGTAATGATGGTGACATAAACTTCATATAAGGTATAATTTAACAATAACCCGATCAGTAACTTGGTCTCAGACGAAGACATTTCCTTTAATATATGAATACCAGTGCAACGTGATTAACTAGAGGGGCACTGCTCAGAACACCTAGAGCAGAACCAATTTAGAAAGGCTCGTTTCCTGAATTGTGTCTGACCGGCGATAGAACCTGAGACCTAATCGTATGGTGCCCACTGTTCTGACCGCTGTGCCACCACCATGGTGTGTATTCGATAGTGTATTCGATTATAATTTTGAACATTACAATAATTATATATGTGATTAAAAATAAACGCCTGCTGTAAAGGATGAGCAATGCGTCGATGTAATCGATTGCCGCTATACTTTGCGACGGCGTCAAGCTTGAACATCTATAAATAGAATTTATTATACAATACATTCAAGTTCAGTCACAGTACGGTGAAGGAGTTTCATAATCAAAATGTACAGAACACTGTTTAATAACGCAGATAGTGCAATAACTTAATTCAAACTTAACTCGTTACATAAGGGTCATTAATTCAAAATAACTTAAGACTTAGCGGTTATGAGAGGCCAAGTTCGGACTAAGTGCTAAGTTACACAGTCCGGTGCTGTTAAGTAAGTTTTAATTTAGTAATAAGTTACAACTTATACTCCCTAAGTGAAATTATTAATATTAAGTACCGCGTAAAAGCTTTTAAATTTTTAAGTTCATATAGGGTAATGTCGTTTGAGATTATTGAAACTTTTTAATTAATTGATATTATGTTTCGTAAAATTTAAATAATCTCAAAATTTTTGAATAAATGCGGCGCTATTGACGTTGAAAACCAATTCTCATTCATCACAGACCTTAAATAAAAACATCTTCATACTTTTCATTGTATTATCACACATTTACAATAAAAACTATACCACATTCTAGAATCTTTATCTATGAATGTACAAAAACAGATGCTGATAAAGCCCCGAATAATATGTATAAATTTTACCTCGTTTACGGTTTTGAATTTCGTAAGGTCATCATTCCTTGGAGGCCGTAGATTTATGAGGGTAGCTACAAACTTTCCCAACAGATGCTCTCGTGTCTGCACAATACTTAACAGCTGTGATCCGTTGTTTCGATCACGTAGTCGGTTGTAGTGCGAAAAACAAACTGTTTTGGGAGTTATGGCATCCAAAGTTAAACGTGGGTTTAGTTCAGACTAAACCCACGGTTATGACTATAACGCGATTTCTGTTGGAAAGAGGGTATTTCGGTAGTGGTCCCATTTCAATTTGAAGAAAATATTCCACCTCTAATGGTGGCAAAGTAGTTCCATTTGTATTGTAATTAGATGTTTTGCTGTTTTTT
>NW_020653850.1:20703829-20703924 GCF_003589595.1 Hyposmocoma kahamanoa | reverse complement strand
TTGAATAACAAAAACAATTGAAAGTCGATATTCAAATGTTTCAAATTAAAAAAAAAAAAATCACAGAAACCATTTGAAAAAAGTTTCATTCGAAA
>NW_020653850.1:20661723-20703729 GCF_003589595.1 Hyposmocoma kahamanoa | reverse complement strand
ATTGAAAGTCGATATTCAAATGTTTCAAATTTAAAAAAAAAATCACAAACCACTTGAAAAAAGTTTCATTCGAAAACCTCAAACCATGAAGATTCTATGAAAATTCAAAGAACCTATTGCAATAAAACGGCAATTTCATACTTTAACCCCTAATACTTAATGAAGAGGAACACATGTTCGCAAGAACCATTTGCTTACAACATAAGAAAACGGCAAATTATACTATTCTAAATTGATAATAATAATAAACTTTATTTATAAAATTTTTATATGATCGACTCATCCGAAGAACAAAGTCCGATGTGATTATTGAGAAAAGAGAATAAGTACATTACGAGAACAATTTTTTTTTCAAACTAAAGCCTAAGTACAGGTGTTTTGAGAATTTATATGTCTTATTTCGTTTCGGACATACCAAATCGAACAACGATCGGTCTAACATACACAGTGAAGAAGAACGAACAAAATGTACTACGTCGTGAGAACAAGCAGTCTGGCACATAGATCTTTGTTCTACGGATGAGTCGATATGAAAATTGTTATGATTGTGATCTCAGAAGAAAAACCGATTCTGATTTTGAATAAAAATCTAATATAGTTATCGATTAAGCCTCTGGTTTTTAATTTACATAAAATCAACTAGAAGCAAAACTGAATACTCTAAAACTCTACCTGGTTAAGTATTATATCGAGAATGAAGTGACGAAATATAATAGATGATCAAACGAACTTTTTGAAGTGAAGTTCGACACTGTTATGTGAGACGCTTCATTCGAAGTTATAATCAACACCCTCCCTCCCTTGATATCGTTGATTTCGTCGTTATTGTCATACCATAAGAGATACTCTGGTGCCCAGTTTGTAAATTGCACTGATAACACTCTCTTTAAAAGATTCTATTAATGTGGGCGGTATTGAAACAAAAAGTCGTATGTCGTGAAACTATGGAAGTAACTAAAATAAACCAATCTCGAATCTCTAGTGGTTTCAACGACGAAAGTTTTCGTATTTATTAATCGCGTACACTGCAGAGCGGAGCCGTTTCGACAACGTAGCTATTTGTCAAGTTCTACTGCAATTCAAGCATCTAAAGTTATAATCTATGGATACAATTACAGCTACAAGGTTTTAATTTTTATCGATGATATTTGTCTATCTAACACAATTTGTTTTTTCTCGTAAAGATAATTCTAATACATTTGACTACTTTTTTTTAACTTAATAAGGAAATATTATCAGCTAACAATACTCATGTAACAAAATTTATTTATTTCGTAGCGATTTAGTCGTTGAACTGCTTTTTAGTATTCACGTGTGACAGTGAACGTCAACGAGTCCCATTTTAAAGTCGCTCGATCCAAATGTCGTTAAAGCGTATTTTGGTATATGAACCGAACTTAAATGGACTCTAAACGACAAGTCATACATACGTATTCTGTTAAAATTTTGATACTTCTTTCGACGACTAAATGTCAAATTTCACAATCCAAGATGTCGTTCATTAGTCGTTACGTTTCGATTCTACTCATATCAACATTCATTCAAGTGATACGCGAATACCCATTTTGGATAGGACTCCGGTCGAACGGCTACGTAACTTCAACGATATTTTGATAGTCTGAACTTTCGTGATTGGCAATAAAGGGAAGTTATTTATACAAACTAAAAATAGAAATGGACCTGGAGTGGTACCTTGGGGTACACCTACATGTCATAAATAATAGTGGCGAATTTGAGAAAGGTAAGTTGATGTAGAAGGTACGCTAATAATAGTCCAATTCGAGACATATGCCGTTGAATACTTACTGCTATGTTTGAATATAAATTTCTTAACCAGGTCGACGGTAATCGTGTTATATGGACATATGCTACTATTAAACATTTCAACCAGTTTGAGGAAATTTATAAAATAGACTGTAAACAGTTTTCATGCTAATATATCTCAGCACGAATTAAAACTTTCCCGTACTAAGTAATACGGGTCATTTTGCTTGGGTCGAGCGACAGGCTTTATTGCAGAATTTATTTTTTAGTAACGTAATTAAAGCTATTTGAAAAAATACGCAAGTACATCGTATAGGTACTATACGTGTTCTATTTAGTTAATATTTAAAAAATCATTTGTATATTTAAAGTGCCTATCGAATACATCGTTTTTCTTGTAAAATTTCGAGGTCAGTTTGTGTTTTTTTTCTATCGTGAAAATTTTAAGAAACGTGTTTTCACACCATATAGCGAAATAAGGCTATATCGAATTTTTTAGAGAAGTCTCAGGCCATAGTGTATCACGCTGCGCCGGCTTATTGTGGCTTGGGGGCTTATTTTATGCTTCTTCGATATTCAGGTTTTATCACGTCTTTCTTCACCGCTAGCGAGTGATATAGCACATTATCAAACGTACATAACTTACAAATTAAAGTCTAGGCACAAGCTGCTACAGGGATTACAACCCTCGACCTCTCAGTTAAGATTCTCAACCATTCTCCCCATGGGCTACTACCGCTTTTATGCTGTAAAGTTAAGAAATACACGAAGAAACTTATTTTGAGGAATCAATGCATATGTAGCTCACGTCAAAAAGCAAAGTTTTCGTTTATACTAGCATGAGACCTACAAGTTTCCTTTTCAACTTGAATAACGAACTTCTTCCGGTGAGTTTTAGATGGAGATATTACTTTGACGTGCTTTTGTAAAATAAAACAACTAGTTACAATACAACAATTAAATAACAGCACCTATACATTACAATCTTTTTCGAAATATTATCAGGCGATCTTCGTGTTTTGAATTTTACTTAATGGACTTGGATGTGTATAGAGTACCTTTTGCTACGCAACACGAGGTACGTCCCAGCTTACAGTACTACTATTTATTTTAGATATATCTTTTTGGAGGTCAGATTATATATACTGAAAAACCGACCTTAATAGTTTGTGGAATTACATCTATTTGCCAGGTTTTATTTAAATCGCTTGACGGAAAGTGGCTGAAATCCAATAAATCGAATTAATCTCCTAATTTGTAATAGACCACCAAGAGTGGTAAATTAGTAAAAAAAAAGTAATATTTTCTTTAAATTTGAATGGGGCTACTACGAGGTACCCAACTAAAAAAGAATAACCGAAATCGGTTTACAAATTTCCGACTAATCTCGTAACAAAAAATACTATCGCTATGAACACCTCCTCCTATTTTTGAAGACGGTTAAAAATTAGTTATAAATGTAGACTATTACTGCCTGTTACAACATTTGCTATTTAGATTCTGGCTGTAGTTAAATTGTTAACTAGTTGTTGTTAACGTACTAGGCTTAGAATATGCGTTATTATTCTAAGGTACTAGGTATATTGATTATACTGTAAATATTATTGTAGGAAGGGAATTAATTACTTTACAGCTCCATATAGTACACATGGAAATCGAAATAAAACAACAAAGTACGTAATTCTAATATCAAACTTAATAGATGATGAATTAGGATGCTTTCGGAAATTCGAAGTCGAGAACTGTTAAGAAAGTAGTCACTTGCTACATAATTCTTATTTATTAACAGACATCCTTTTTGGATACTTTCGGTATGTGAGATAAAATAACTTACAGAGAAAAATTACCATCCATTTTTTAGTAAATTCGGATCTACATCGCGTATATAACGTTTCGGATGCTTTAAAGTTTCCATAAGTAGGTAAATAGATAAGGTGGCAGTTCCCTGGATGAACTTAAGTTCAGTTTATAAAGCGTAGTATAATAATTTTAAAAAAAGCAGAACTTTTTACCCATATTTGAGAACCAATTCTTTTAAAAAAATAGTATTGAGTAATACAAATTACAGCCATTTTCAATAAAACTACTTTCCTTTAATCATATTAATGTTTCTCGTAGGGGATCAGACAGAGTGCAGTCAGCAAAATATATCAAGATGAAAACTTTGCACTTCCGGAAATTCCTTACAACATAAATCCTTGTCATATTTATGGTCTAAAGTAAAAAAAAGTTATTAAAAATATTTCACTTGACGACTCACTACTGAATTATCGAGCTTAGTTATTTATTTTGTTCTTTTATAATGTTATTTGTTTTTTTTTAATACTTTCTTTTTAAAGGAAAATGCAAAGGTAATAAAACCATACAGCCAAGTCTTAGTGATTTTTTCATTTGTTATTTTTATTTTATGATACCAAGTGACGAGACGAACAAGTTGTGGGTCTGATGGTAAGAGATACGCCTGTTTGTAACTGTTGCAGTGACATTCAGAGCCTTCAATCATAAAGATCTGCGGAAGAACTCTTTCACAGGGAGCTCTTCTGTGACTAGTTTTGTGACGGTGTGACCTCCTTACATCGTCATCCCACCTTTTTATCGCCTTTCTCCGGTTACTGGCCACTCGTATTTAAATTTTGAATTTCCATAGTTCTTTTTTCTTCCTCGCGTTCTGATTATGTTTCGTTCCATCGTCACTCCCTGCCGGATCGCGGCAGCGAGCACGTCTTCCCTTCTTATTTTTTTTGAGCCGTTTACCAGTTACCAAAAATCTCTTGTGCGATGAACATTTTTAAAGATCATAAATATTGTTAAAACCGGAATAAATATTTATGAAACTGGATTTATTACCACTAGTTCTTTACCCTTTTGAATTTTGAACTTTAAACTTACTAAGTAAGAGGTTGCGGAGGCTGCGCAGGCTACTATACTACTCTCCCTACGACATTACTATCCTACAGAACTCCACCAGCACCAGCAGCGCCCTCACAGTTTTACATAAATAGTGTCGCTTTCCACTAGGCCCACGATTTGTTCGCCCGGTCATTTGGTATTATAAAAAAAAGACTCGTCTTCGACGGGTCATCATATCAGAGTGGGATCAAGTCAGGTTATAGAGTATCAATATCGGGTAAAATTTTAATTCCGAGAATAAGTCAATTCCAAGTACTTGTATGTATGTGTTATCGAAGAAGTGCCGTGTTTGAATGACGATTTCAGGGTAATTTTGCTTTCAAAGGGATTTTAATTTCCACTTTGATTTTCATAACCAATCGTTCTCATTTACATAACAATCACCATTTACATGACAATTACACCATTTGAACCGCTTTTCCATGTACCTCGCACCATACCATGTAGCGTGTGCGGGGGCTATATTGGATGACCGCCTCCTCGCTGACGGCGCTGACACCCAGCCAGATCTGTCACACACTTCCGCGCACATATTGTAGCGACAGATTTGTGGGAACATTTTTATTGCTACCCTATACCGAGTGCAACTTTGATTTATTATAAAAGTCTAACTGCGTAGAATACACGATTTCTGTGCTTAGTTAGAACTTTCAAGTCCTTCAAGGAAAGTACGTTAAAATGATGTTTTTAAAATACCTGATTGGTTGGAAGCATATTAATACCAAGGACAAAGATATATAGTAAAATTGAGGATACGCTGATTAGTATACGGTGTGAAAACACGACTCCTAAAAATTTTTCTTTTTATACAAAAAGAACACAAACTTACCTCGAAATTTTACAAGAAAACCGATGTATTCAATAGGTAATTTACATATACCAATGATTTTTTTTATATCAACTGAACTAAATAGAACACGAGCTAAGGTAGTCTCGACTCAGATAGTGGATATATCTATACCTTTAATTTTTAATTAAAAAAAGTGTTTTATCACGATGTAATAATGTTCTCTTTACTGTAGTAGCTTAAAGAAGTGTCCATAGAGGAAGGGTAACACATACATGGTAAAATAAATACAAGTGACATTGTAATTAAAATATATATATTTTTTAATATGAAACTGCCTCCGTGGCCGAACGGTTACCATGCCGGACTGCCACGCAGAGGTCCCAGGTTCGATTCCCGGGCCGGGAGAAATATTTGTATGGCCTACATTTATTTCTCTCGTGAGTTTGGGTGTAATTTGTGGTTGTCTATGTGTGTGTCCATGGCACCCAAGTGCGGGGCTATGTTGATTGTGAGCGTTGTGAGCGTTAATATGAATATATCAAATTTGAAGCAATTGTGTACAGACCCATGTTGATCTACGACAATCTTTTGCCATCTTTATCAATTGACATTTGAAGTAACTCAAGAGGACTGCTAATAACGATACAAGAAAGCGTAGTCGGGTATTTAGAATTTTTTTTGTACGCCAGATGTCGCGACTAGTACCGAATAGCTATTTTTGTAACTTACAGCTTTTGCACACGGCTCTTGCAATAGCTATTTATATTTCGCTAAACATTTATTAGAAACAAATCCTATTTTACCAGATTCCCATTCTTATGAAATCATACATTTTTGCGAAAATATGGAAATAATTAGGTACAACAACAGGGGTAAATAAAAGAACAATTGAATTTTGCATCATGACATTTATTACGGGTATTTTTGGGTTTCAACAATAGTAACACTGTGGGTAGCGGGGTATAAATATACCAACCCTTCGGAACGAGCTTATTCTTCGGCCGAGCGTCAAGCAATCAATAGCCCCTGAGGATGCCTCGTGGAGATGCGAAACACGAGTCGGGTATATTTGGTGGTGGTGTTTATGACTATAGTTGCGCTTGTGTTATTTATTTTATTAATTTTGTGCGGAGGAAGGGTGGGAAAATTAACTACATGAAAAAATATTCAACACAAGCGCAGCTATTTTGCCCAATTTAACCTTCACTGGGTTCACGGTGTTGCAAAAATTAATTAATTTCCATTTTTATTAACACGGTGTATTTTATACGCACCGTAATCTGCGCGTATTCGCGCCGCAGACACGCTGTAGTGAATCGATTCAAACTCGGTCAAATGAAACTAGATTCGATTATATAGAATTTCATATAGTTGCTTCAGTAAAAAATTAACTGAAATTAATAAACAAAACAAAAATTAAAATTTTCTTTTATCAAAATGCGCGATACATACGCGCGTCGTGTAGGCGCCTATTTAATATGCCGTGTATACAGGCTCTAATTTATTTTACATTGACAAGTTGCAATTTGTCAAAGCTACTCTAATTTCTAGTGAAAACAAACAGATCAACTAGATGGCGTTTATTGCACAGTTTTTATGGATAATGCCTTTTATTCTTTTATTTTGTTTAGGATTCGCGCTATCTACTAGGATTAGAAAGCGTTAATTTATAAATTAGTTAGAAACACACAATGCCATCTATTGACGCATATGTTTGTTATAGTTATTAATATACAAAGATCGAACATTAAGAAAAATCCTTCCTCGCCATACTGAGCTACGGAACGAACTAGCGGACCTTACGAATTTCTCAATATGCTAGTTTAACGAGTTGGTTTGAACGACTTTTTTACCGTAGTGCCATCTCTGTGGAAATTCTATGAAAGATTTGTTCACTCAGTCAGTTACATTTTTTTTTAAACGCAGTCTCTTATAGCCCCGCACTAACCCTGTTCGCGGGTGTCATGGATACACACATAGGTAGCCAACCACAAATTACACGAAAACTCACGAGAGATATAAATATAGGCCATACAGATATTCCTTCCATCCAAGGTTTTTTGAAATTGAACCCAGGACCTCTATGTGGATCACTAGTACCTGTATGGCAACCGTTCGGGCAGTAAAAACTTTACAGGTACCAGCCACAGCCACGGTATGGCGAGGTCGCTGGTTCGATACCAGCAGCAGTGTTCGATCTTTGTATTAATAATCATAACATTTAGAAATTAAACCCTGTAGATTTTTAATCTAGTAAAATAATTCTTTAATTGCTTCACAGTTACATGGTTATGTAGTGCTAAGGTTTAGTAATTAATAATATAACATTGTGTTATATAAAAAAGCATAACAAAAATATTTTTTGTATTGACATGACAACGTAGTTATACTACAATGAAAGAAGTTGCCACATTAGGCGTGAGTCGGTCAGAAAAAGCTTTATATCCATGCAATAAGAGTGAAAAAGACGTACGTTCCGCTTCGGCCGTCTGGTGTTCATGAGTAAGTATGGTGACTCCTTAACTTAAATTAATAGGCGAAGTTAGTTATCGTTACTTTATGTTGTAGAACTGTGCTGTAGCATTGAGTAGGTTTTGCTACGGGCTACGTCAATAAACGTAAGCTCATAATTACGTACCTTTCGTAGTACGTACGTAAGTACTATGCAGTTTAGATGTCAATATGACATTATTGATTTTTTTTATAATACCTACCAAGTGACGGGACGAACAAGTCGTGCACCTGTTGGTAAACGACATGAAACGACACGCCTGTCCATAACAGTTGCAGCGCCATTCAGAGCTTTAAATTGCAAAGATCTTATGAGCACTGCCAGTGCGCCCGTCACCCTGTGACATATGTTGACATGTCCGTATGTGCCCGTAATTATTTTAAAACATGGTGTAAAGCAAAACAAATATACATTTTATAGAAGTTATCGAAGCACATTCAAATTAAAAAGATAGTCAATAAATAAAGGTAATAATTTTAAGAGTATATGAGAAAGTGTCACGCGCAGGCGGTGGCCGGATATTCAAGCTGTCCGATTTATTACAGCCTACAAGTGAAACTGACACGTGCCTCTACCAATTTATTTATTCAGGTGGACAAAATTTTCAATACAAGAATTTATTCCTTTAATTTAAAAATACCCCTGCTTCAGTGGTGAACGATCATTGACAGATGACAGATTAGTACTACCTACCTCTCGTTTAAAACTATACCATTCCGGCCCATTAGCTATGTCGATTAGAATATATAACAAATTACCAAACTCAATTAAACATTTAGATAAGGAAAAAGCATTCATAACACAAACAAAGAACTTATTAGCAACAAAACTATATTATACTATTCAAGAATACCTAAATGACAATATTTAAACTTTTTATACTTATACTTATTTACATAAATAAATACCTAAAAAATTACAAATCAATGAAATATTATATTAAAAATAAATTATGACTAAATACATATTCATATAGATTATAAAATAATATACTACATCCTAAATTATTAGAAACGCAAATAATTACAAATAAATGAAAATGTAGTATTTGAAAATAAATAATACTTAAATACATGTTAAAATAGGGTATGGAATAAGATACTACTTAAATAATTATTTCTAAATTATTAAAACTGCATATACCAAAAAGTAAAAATATAATATTTAAAAATAAATATAGATTATAAAATAATATATTGTTCAATAATTACTACTAAATCATTAAAAATACAAATAAGTTTAAATGTTATGTTTAAAAATAAATAATAGATTATAAAATAATATTTACTTAAATAACTATTTTTAATTATTAAAAAGCAAATATATATAAATAAGTAAAAAAGGCTATATAAAATATTTCACCTCAATATATTTTATCTATTACCAATTATTAAAAATGCCTCCCTCTCATTTGCTGTGCCCGACAGGGTCCATACATGATCTATTATATTATATACTTTGCAACACCTTGTAAACATATGGAAAAGCAATAAAGATTGAGTATTGAGTATTCAGCATTCAGTTGCAGATGAATTTGAAGCACAAGGCCAGTGGAATTACGCGGCTGAATTATTTTGTTGTGACGGAACGAACAAGTCGTGCACCTGATAATATGCGACACGGCGGTTCAGAACAGTTGCAGTGCCACTCAGAGCTTTAATTAGCAAAGATCTGAGAGACACTGCCACCGCGTCTGTCACCCCTTGACATAAGTGTACAAGTTCCATTTCATCCTTACCCTTCGAAATCGGAACTCAGTTATGCTTGATAGCAGAAATAAGTGAAATAACTCTCACAAGGAGCTCTACTGCTACGCACCATTGTTGTGAGTCAAAATATATCTTTTTACAAATGCCATATTTTATATACAAATATAGAAAAACACAAAGAAAAATTCCGTATATCTGGCTGTACTCGAACATTTCGGTTGCCATGTCGGGGCCACCCTTTTTGTCCTTGTTTATATATATATATATGTATATTTAGGTGTTAATGAAGAGCTCTGTATGTTATTTCTCAATAGAACTTATCACCTTATATAACAAACCAAAAACTGAACTAAAAAAATGCCTATTTGTTCTGGTTATTGCCTCGATGTAAATTGCGTTGCTCTGACACTTTCAGAAAATTGCCTAGTTCATTTATAAAATTCCGATATTCTGTTAAAAAAACGCCATTTCAATTCGTTACACATTTGAATTTCGAAATTAGCAATAAAATTCACCGTCGGGGTGTGTAGGCTGGTTTAGTGGGATGTAAAAAAATCTACCGTCCAATTAACTTTCCAGACAATCGCGTGCAATTTACGATAATTCGATATTTCACGCCCGATGTACGGTGACGTAAGATAATCGAATATGGCGGCGGCCGCGGGGCGTCATAACCTCAAAATCGCATTACCTCCTCGGTAGGTAATAGATTACCGGCAAATTAACATGGGATGCTGCGGCGTTCATTTTAGAGACAATATGTTGTGATGGTACTCTACATAGGATGCTATATAGGATATAGCTGCATTAATGAGAACTGAAGCTATTATTTATTCGATATACACGTTAAACAACATTTCGATGACCTCAGTGGCTCAACGTTTTGGACCGTGGGCGCTGAAAAAGGAGATATCAGGTTTGATTTAAAGTAGGACAAGGTTAGGAGGAGATTTGCTCTGGGAGTAAACTTCGTTGCTCTTTCTAATTATGGAATAAAAAAAATACTTATTACTAAACCCATAGGTCCCTGTACTTATAGGTGTACAAGTATAATACAAGGTATAACCAAAGACGAGCAATGCTCCATTAAAAATATATTAGAAAATTAGAAATTAGAAAAAAAGTTGATTTTCTATCATCGCAAACTACAAAATTCTTGTTGCAGTAATAAGTACTAGTAGTATTAGCTGATTATATTTGTGAGGGAGCTGGACTCGTGTGTTGTGTGTGTTTTTTTTGCACAAGTTTAGTCAGTTGATATCATATAATCTATGTTAACGTTTCAAGTACTCTTTCGATTTCATCGTCATAAATTTAAAGAAAATAAAGAACGATTGTACACCTAATGATGTGCATACAAATCCGTTCTAAAATTAAATTTGCTGATGTGACTTTTACTTTAAACTTCTGTAAAGGAGAATCATATATACCAACTTCAAAACGTTTTGCATTGCAATAAGGAACAAGTCCTTTTTATGACACTTGCTACCGTAACATGTTTTACTAAACTTATCAACAAAAAGATCTTAGGGCATATTATTATTATGGTTATGTAAATGGCGTAAATACCAATTTTCAACCAAAAATAATTGACTAATCGACAAAATTATTTAAATTTACAAATTGTAGTCGTGTCTGGTACATATGGTTTTATAATTGTGGTCCTTGTGTTTTATTATTATTTTGTATTTGTACCTTGAATACATTTAATAGTATTTTATGCATTCGTCGCATAATGACGAGGCTTTTTTATATATTTCGTAGCAGTAGCGCTTCTTGTGAGAGAGTTCATCTAGGGAAGTACTGCCACCTTACCTTCTGCCGCCAAGCAGTAAAGTGAGCATTACTGCGTTCCGGTTTTGAAGGGTAAGGGTGCTGGCGAAATTATAGGCACATGAGACTTTGCAACTTATGTCTCAGGGTGATGGGCGCAGTGTCATTGCACCTAAGATATTTGTTATTTAAAGCTCTGAGTGGCACTGCAACTGTTATGGACAGGCGTGTCGTTTACCATCAGGCGCACTTAGTATCTTAAAAAAAGGCTTTGCCGAATAATAGGTAATAAGGTCAAAGTAATAGGTACGAGATTTGAGATATTGTCTCAGGTGTGGATATTTGTGGTACCGTCGTTGTTTCTGATTTTCATAACACAAGCGCTTTAGTTATTTACTTTGGGATCAGTGCAACGTATGTGACATTATCTATTGTCTAACATTTAATTTGAATATAAACTAAAAAAGCTAAGCCAAAATCCCAAAACCATGGTCTTACGTCACTAGCTGGGACATACACCCGTGCAATACATACGTAGTATACAACGGTTGCTACCTTTCGAAGGAGACATTTTGAAATTAACAATATTTTTTACATTTCTCATAATGATCTTTCCCTTTCTTTTGCTGATTCAATGGTATAAATATACCAATTTATTTATCAAAATCTTATATTCAATTCTCCTTACAATAGCGGCTAATTAGAGGTCGATAGCTATGTTTTTCGAAGCCCGTGGGGCTCCGATTCGTAAATTGGTTCTCGTTAACATTGGAGCGCGATTTCCGAATTTGTCGGTCCTTAACAAGCCGGGAGAAACTTAGTTCCAACCAGTATGACCGGACATGCCTCAATTAGTGAAGCCCCGATGTTGGAAGGAACGGAAGATATCTGGATACGGCGGGTTTCGTTTTACGACGGTACACGATAGTTCGTATCTACTTGCTAGAAAATGGGAATAATTCCTCGCACAAATGAGGAAAATAAGATACGTACTAAGAATGTTTTTCTTAACGAATAGTGTTGTACGAATCAGTTTGACACGGTAGAATAAATCCATATTTTCACTATAGCTGGTTTAGTAGTAGTAGAGCTTCTTGTGAAAGAGTTCGTCTGTGAGTATTACTGCGTTCGGTTTTGAAGGGTAAAGGTGGTGGTGAAATTTTGTTTGTCCCATCATTTGAGATCATTAAAAAATGCAACGGATATCTACTACACGCTTGTATATATTATAAAAGGTGATCACCATTGAAGTCACTAGTATTGTTTAAACCCACCTTTGATTTAACATTTTTAATTTAAATATCACGCTCTTATCTTTTTCTTATGGTCATACATACATTAGTTTTTAACGGACTTCAAAAAAGGAGGAAGTTCTCCATTTGACTGTTGGTGTGTGTGTGTGTGTGTGTGTGTGATGTTTTTTTTTGTTAGAAAGGGGATATCTTAGTAGTGGTCACATTCACATTTGAAGAAAATATTTTATCTCTAAGGGTGACAAACTCGGGGAGGAATTCGATTTATTGAGTTTCACCAACTTTGCATTAACAGATTATATTAAAATTTGGCACATATAATACATGTGTATTTGCAATGAAAATAAAACGAGCCGAGAGCTGATGTGTCCATCTGTTCAAAGACAGTCGAGAGGAACTCTTAAAAAGTGTACAGCGGCTACTAGCGGCTCATATGATTAGTTTTGACGAGACTAAATCTGCTTTTTGTTGTTGAGAAGACCATGGCAACCAACACAGCGAAATCGGATAAACAAAGTGTTGAAGTTTTTTCTTCACGTGCGCAGTCGATACTTCATCTCTTCAGTGCAGAATCCGTTCCAAAATGTTACTTGGTACTTGGTGTAACGGGCTGGTGTCCGCAACTCGACGACAAGGCGCCTATTTTGCGTGTTCCAAAATGTTATTTCAATTTTCTCTTATTCATTTATACAAAATCCCTTTTAATCTCACAGCAATGACAGAATCAAGGTAAGGATTTCCACATCATCATTAATTAGAGAAACTCCATAGTAAATTCCGTTACTCTGGTACACATAGTACCAGGGAATGTCTTCAATCAAGACTACGAAAATGGAGTCCGATCGGAGACCGGTTGGTCGTCACAGGTACAGCTGGAGCGACACCGTGGAGGCGGGCCTGCGCGAACTACAAGCCATCAATTGGTGAGAGATAGTACAGGACCGAAGGAAGTGGCAGCATCTCATTTCGGGGGCCGGGATAATTGGGTCGCTGAGCCAGCGGAGTAATTAAGTAAATGGTTTATGACAAAAAAAAAAGAAAAAGAAAAATAACGATAGTGGTAGTACACACACCGTGTGACGACAACTGCATACAGTGGCAGATATTGTGCAGTTGACCTAATTAATGCCTGGAGTCTGCAGCCTATCCGAGTTGCATCATATACAGGATTATTCAATCAGAAACAGCCTCGCCGGACTATAATACTAACATCATATGCAACAACTCTTGTTCCATGACTTTTAATAATTGATCAGATTTTACTTCCGGTATAAAAATAAAAATATTTAAATAAATCGCTCTAAACAGTGATAACTCTGTGCGGTAGCAAATGAAAGCTTTAAATACCACTCCGATGCAAAACGCAGGAGCGGCGGTGGGGGTCGTCGGGAAGGACACCACGTTTGAACTTACCCTACTACTAAATATAAATCTAAAAAGTGTTAAAAAGTCATGGAACTCTATGATGTTAGTAATATAGCCCTGCAAGGTTGTTAGTATTTTACAAACAATCTTGTATAGCTTTGACTATAAATCCCATTGACTTACAATTATATGGACGTCGGGTCCGCGCTAAAAAGTGTCCGAACTTATAGGGCGTTAAAATCGTATACAGAGCGTCATTCACACTTTAGTCTTCGTTTATTCGACTGACAGCGAAGCAAGCAAAATTAGACAGTACTGCGATGACATTACATTACAATTTAAATTCAACGTTTTAGCTTTTTCATATTCCTTTACATGTCACTACGTTTAAATAGGTTGACTTGGGACATTTTTTTCGTGGTTTTTGTATTAGACCCGTCGTCCATTTATTTGTAAGTCAATGATAAATCCTAACTTTTTTGTAGCGTATCCAAAACTCACGGTAGACCATCGATTCACGTTCTGCTAACAAACCGACGCTCCTGGGATGAATCGTGTCTAAAGTTTCTAGTGGATGCTTATTTTTTACTACAAACTATCCAACGAGAACTATAGCCTAATTAAGAGAACGTTCGTTAATGTCTAGAAAGAAAAAAAGGGGGAAAAAACAAAGATAAACGTTTTACCTAGTTTTTCTTGAAAAATGTAAAACGTATTTCGTATCCTGATGCTCGTTTAAGTTCGTTACCTGAGCAGCGCGAAAAGGAAGAACACAGACTTGAAAAATTGCGAGCGGTGTGAAAAAATCTCCAACTCTTTATAGACTGTCCGTTTATTTCTTTATGGAAACTACTAGAACTTTCTTTTTGACCAATTTAAGAAAAATGATGAAAATGTCAGTTCGAACTAACCTGTCTTCTTGGTCGAACGGTTACCATGCTGGACTGCCACGCAGAGGTCCTGGTTTCGATTCCCGGGCCGGGAGGAAATATTTGTATGGCCTACATTTACTTCTCTCGTGAGTTTGGTGGTAATTTGTGATTTATGTGTGTGTTCATGCCACGCGCGATGTATCGCGGTTGCAAGTATTGTAAGTTTCTGTAGAGCTATGAATGTGTGCGTTGTTATCGTTGTTATGTGTGCATGTTACGTGATTACTCCGATGTTTGTAAACCGATTTCGATGATTCTTTTTTTGTTGGAAAGGGGCACCTCATCTGTTCCCATTGAAATTTGAAGAAAATATTCCACCTCTAAGGGTGGCAATTAGGAAATGAATGCTGTTTATTGTATTTCGCTTACTTTCCGCTAAATAGCAGTAGAGTTCCTTGTGAAAGAGTTCGTCCAGGGAAGTACTGCCACCTTACCTATTTCTGCCGCCAAGCAGTACTGTTAGCATTACCGTGTTCCGGTTTTGAAGGGTAAAGCGTGCTGGTGAAATTACAGGCACATGGGACTTGTCAACTTGTGTCTCAGGGTGTTGGGCGAAGTGGCAGTGCCCCTTAGATTTATGCGATTTTAAAGCTCTGAGGTTTGACTTGCTCGTCCCGAGAAAAACCGATTCCAATCAAACTTGACAAATGGATGTAATTCCACAAACTGTAGAAGCATAACCTGTTACTAAGTGTAATTATTTGAAAAGGGTACAAATGTCTTGTTTAAAAATAATAATAGATAACTTATTTTTTCAAACAAACCGACGTTTCGGGCCCTAAAGGGCTAACTAACTAGTCAGTATAACCGGTTGAAGACTGTACTACCTCAGTCAACCGTGACCATGGGACCTGTAAAGGGCCCGAAACGTCGGTTTGTTTGAAAAAACAAATATACGCGATTTGAATCCGGAAAAATAGTTTCATTTCCTATGTATAACAATCGCGAAAACTTAAGAACTCAATAGATAACTTATTTTTTTCACACCCCACACAGTGCCATCCAAGGACGACCTAGTAAACACATTATGGAAACTAGGGTCGCGGCCTGTATGTGCTGAAACATCAGGTCTCCGTGGGAATAACATTTCCATTTCTACTTGTATTAGATGAGTAACCGACAGCCCAAAGAATTGCAAAACTCAAGAGTCTGTACTATCTCAAATGGCTTTGGTTGATTCCACATGACAGTGAAAGTGTTTAATCAAAAAGGTTTGGAGTAAAATATAGTAAAATTGAGGATAAACACTGATTACTAAGCGGTGTGAAAACACGATTCGTAAAAATTTTCACGACAGAAAAAAAAACACAAACTTACCGCGAAATTTTACAAGAAAACTTCTGTATTCAATAAGTACCTTACATTTACCAATGATTTTTTTTTATCAACTGAAGTAAATAGAACACTTATTTTTATACGATAAACATGTTGCGAATGGCTTTAATATTGTGTATAAAAAAAAATAATTTCTGAAATAAAGCCAGTATTCCTGCCTCTCGAGGTAGCATCGACTGTTAACCGTTCATGAACAGTCGGTATTTACCGTAAAAATTAAATATAAGAATATGTTAAGTATCAGCACTTCCTATCCTGATCGCTATATGGCTCTCAAAAAACCAACTACAAGCTTGTGTGCGATTTCCAAGTGCTTCCTGTGTAATTCCCGCCTATTATTTGTCCATAGAGAAGTATCAACAACTTAATGACAAATTCAATTATTTATATTGAACATTTCATATTGAATCTGTGAATGGTTTAAATAATAATAATAACTTACACACTCATAGCGCCACACTAGAGAAACCATGTGTCGCGGGTGCCATGGACATATGCCATGGACATAGACAACCACAAATTACACCCAAACTCACGAGAGAAATAAATGTTGGGCATACAAACATTTCTCCCGGCCTGGGAAAGGTTACCATCCTTGCCAGGATAGTAATCGTGCGACCATGGAGGCAATTATACCGCATATAAAGTCGACAAATTACATACGTTTGACATCATTGCTTTGATCCCAAAGTATGTAGCTAAAGCATTTGTGTTATGGAAATCGGAAACAACGACGTTACCACAAACCGAGACTCGAGACCCGAGACAATATAGAACAGTAAGTTTGTACATTGACCCGGTCGGGGATCAAACCCGGGATTTCGAGAGATGCCGACTCCATGAAAACTGGTGCGCAAGCCTCTCGACTTTTTTAACGGTAAATGCCGTTACTGTCCATTAAAGGGTTAAAATAGTCGGTGGGGCCAAAGGATTCTCGAGTGGCGACCGACTGCGTGAAGGAAAATGCACCAGATCACCCATTAAGTGGACCGATCGTTGTGGCGATCTTTGGGGGAGGCCTATATCCACCAGTGGACGTATTTTTGCTGAAATGCTGATGATGACAAGTGAGGCAGTAGAAATGATATGAATACAATTCCTTTGTTGGTCGAATCCAGCCGGATCGAAACACTTTTTTCTGTTTGATCTTTGTATTAATTACACTGTTGTGTGACACGAAATCAGTGGTACCCGTAAAACTAATACCTGTAATAGATTGCTATTACCTAACAGTTTGTATTTAATATATATATCTCATGTTTCTGTCATGTCTAGTTTTTTAGGTACCAGCCAATATCCTTTTTAACTATTTTCATTTTACGCATAGTGAAAAATAACGTAATTGACAAATCTATTAGGGTTAACATACACGGACCGCTCTTGCAGTCATAGTCAATAGTTCGAGGTTGCCATTGATACCAACTGCAGCAGTTGATATCAACTGTTCAACAAGTTACAATTTCAATTTCATTCAAATCAGTAGCAACATGGATTTTGAGGAAGAAGCTCTACTACTGCTACTTTTGCTCAGACGACGACGGCGGCGGCGTAGAATTTGCAGCTGCGAAAATACGTGTGTGACGTGGAATGAAGAGCGCGGGCGGAGCTAACTGCGCGAGAGCAGTCGACAGCTCGAGCAATCAATGTATGCCTGGCGACTGCTTGACTGCACAATTAAAATTTCACCGCGCTGCTAACTGCCCGATGCAATCGCAACTGCTTGAGCGGTTTGGTGTATGTGTGTATATAGAAGACTGTAGTTTGCCATGTGATCGCAGCTTGAAGCAGTTGATACTCTCTGCTTCAAGCTGCCCGTGTATGGCCGCCCTTAATGTGATGTTAATGTTTCTGTAATCGACTATCTGAGGGTTCTCAGTTTTTTTCATTGTATAGTTTTACAAGATGAATGCCGAAACGTGGTCGTCGCGATTACAAATGGTAATGGTAAATTTGACCAAACTAAGCTTTGTTATGTGTGTGAACAGTATATTATCAGGTCACAAAGGATAAACGTATCCGAAAAAAGTACTAAATGCGTATTCCCTAACGGTTTTGAGTATCTTACTATATTACTCTAATAACAAAATAATTGAATATCATGGTGGTCAATCATGCCATTCAATGAGCTTAGAAATTACAAATACAATTCCTATTTCACGTTTTGATGGAATGTGTTCGGACCGAGAGACTCAGGAGACAGTTGGGCAGTGTGGCCAACATACGGCAGACTGGGTGGTGTAACAGTATACTGGCCGTTCCGTCGTCGAACGAAGCCAAGATACTGTACAAAATATATTTAGATAGTCTTAACCTACTGTATAAATTAAGTAGCATTACGGAGCGACATTACTATTAAAATACACAGTAAAGCTCCTTAAATTTAGATTTAAAAAAAATCCTATTTCATTGATTATGCATTAACATCTATGTACATTTGAAACTATGTAACTGGTTTGCGGCATGTTCCAATCGTGCTTCAGTTCGCATGCAAATTGCAGATTTAAGCCATTAGGGGTTGCATAACAAAATTACGTGTCAACTAGTCTCGACGATAAAACCGCGTCATTTTCCCCATATTTGAGCAAGTATAATTTCCCGACATTCCTAACATATGGCGTTGCAATGTCATTTTCAGGCCATTAAGTCGCATCAGCAAGCAACGAGTTTTCACGTTTCGTGTTATACGCTATACCTATCGACACGGTTCGTACGTAAATTTCTATCACGACCGTCCCTACACGTAACTTTGGGAGTTGTTTAGTAAATTGTTGGGTTGCGCATAGTTTCGGCGCCTGTTTGTACATAAATATGCTATTATAACAATCTGAGGTTAAACAAACATACATCTACATATCGAAATGTGTTTTGAAGATATTTAATAAAGGAAAAAATACCAAGAATGAACAATAATGCATGAAGAGACTGAAAGCGTGTTTACACCGAGTCGATTGCCGTCTTTTCGACGCGCGAATTCGGCTGTCAAAATCACTCAATCATTATAAGTAAAAGTTTTATTTTCATAATATTTAAGTGACGGGACGAACAGGTCGTGTGCCTGGTGGAAAGCGACACGCCTGTCCCTAACAGTTGTAGTGCCACTCAGAGCTTTAAATCACAAAAATCTGAGGGGCACTGCCACTGCGCCCGACACCCTGAGACTTAAGCTGACAAATTCCGTGTGCTTGTAATTTCACCAGTACCATCTTCGTAACCTTCGAAACCGGAACGCAGTAATGTTCTCATCACTGCTTGGCGGCAGAAATAGGTAACGTGGCAGTACTTCCCGGGACGAGCTCTTTCACTCCACTGTTACTAAAAAAAGGTTCAAGACACTGATCGGGTCGATGTAATGGGTATTTCATGGCCCCTAGCCGATACATTGAAACTTGTTTGATTTGCCATCGCTTCCCAAAGCAGTGATTATACCTAGTGATACCTATAGACTACCCAAATTCAATGTAAAATAAATGCCAACAATCAAAATAATATGATTTTTAGGGTTGTCACCTCCGACTGATTCAAAATTTGAACATTTTTTCTGTAAATTCGATTAAGCTATTAATAATACAAATCTCGAAGTCATGTTTGTGATGAATTTTGTTCAATAGAAGTTTCAAATAACCTAAAAATTACCAGTAATTAATTATTTATAAAACTGTCTCATCCCTTTTTTTTTGAAAGAAGAGATTGCAAACATTCTAGTTCGAGTAGTAAATATAAAATAAAATCTTAAAAATTTTTTTTATCTACCATTACCTTCTATCTATTAGTAAATATTAATAAGATTAAAAAACTTAGTTATTTTATTCTTCTTTCTTATCTTAATTATTAATTAGTTTGCCGTCTTCGGTGGGCAAAATAAGGCGACCTGCCAACCTGGTGTAAACGCGCCATGATGCGAGTGGAAACAAAATAGGTTTATCAGTAGCATAGCGAGTGAAGTACTCGTAGGTGAAATTACAGGCACATTGAACTTGTCAACTTGTCTCAGGGTGGGTAGTAGCAGTATTCCTCAGATCTTTGCAATTTAAACCTGTAGACTCGGAATGCGTATGTATGAATTAACTGCCTCCGTGGCCGAACGGTTACCATGCCGGACTGCCACGCAGAGGTCCCAGGTTCGATTCCCGGGCCGGGAGAAATAGTTGTATGGCCTACAATTATTTCTCTCGTGAGTTTGGGTGTAATTTGTGGTTGTCTATATGTGTGTCCATGGCACCCGCGACACAGGGTTTCCCTAGTGCGGGGCTATGTTGAGTGTGTGCGTTATTTATTTATTTATTTATAATTCGTACGTACAACACAATATGGCCGAAGGCTCGGAACGTGCATAAATGTGTGTGCAAATACCAGCTATGCAATTTAAAAAAGTTAATTATGATGTTACTCAATCATTCTAACGAATAACGATTTGCATAAAAAAAAGGAAGAAGATGATGTACTGTTTAATTTGACGTATAATACTTGCGACATCTTGTTTGTGGCATAGAATGATTTCATTTTGAAAATTGTTCTTTGACAAATACGACCAGTGAAGAAAACTGGCCAGTTCTTTCTAAGTTATTTAGTTCAGTTATCTTGTATGAAAGACATAAAACTACTTACGTAGGATTTTTATTCATTAAACATTTCAAAAAGTATTACGTGTTCATCATAGTTGCCTAATATTTTCGAGAAATATTTATTTGCATCAACACCTACCACACACCACTTTAGTAGCAGTAGAGCTCCTTGTGAAAGAGTTCGTCCAGGAAAGTACTGTCACCTTGCCTATTTATGCCGCCAAGCAGTAATGTCAGCATTACTGTGTTCCGGTTTTGAAGGGTAAGGGTGCTGGTGAAATTACAAGCACATGGGACTTGTTAACTTACATCTCAGGGTGACGGGCGCAGTGGCAGTGCCCCTCAGATCTTTGCAATTTAAAGCTCTGAGTGGCACTGCAACTGTTATGGACAGGCATGTAGCTTACCATCAGGCGCACGACTTGTTCGTCCCGTCACTTGATGTTATAAAAAAAAACCTACTATTTTCCCTTGTATATTTTTGACGAGAAATTGTGATGTTATGAGGTGGTAAATTACTTTGAATTTCTCTTCATATAATACACTATATTATCATAGACTAGTTTTCTATTTTTTTCAAGTAAAATTGTTTAGTAGTTTTTGAATAGTCGTAATTTTTACAAGCATCTGCAAATATTCTCTATCGCCGCCATTACGTTGCGCGAGTCTTCGGATTCAGACCCAAATGTAAGCTGGTATTTGAGTCTAAGTGTTAAAGCTCTGAGTGGCACTGCTATGGATAGGCGTGTCACTTAACACCTGACACACGACTTGTTTGTCCGGTCACTTGGTATCTTGAAAAAACAAAAAAGCTAAACCTAAAAAGCTAAACCTTTCTGTCAATCCCAGTAGGAAACGTTTAGATATAATAATACAAACACAAAAAATTGAATTTTGTCATAGTTCCCTGGACAACTGACTTTCATAGTTAAACTTATGCTTTACCAGATGTAGCTGTCAGTAGGTGTCAACGAGCCGAATTGAATGCTCGGAACACATTGTTGGAATATGTTCCGGAATTTCGACAACAATTGCATGCTTTTATATTGTTAATTTTGAACTATTCAGTGTCAATGTCCAAAACAAAGCTTGATTATGCTGGTATGAAAAAAGCACCTCACTTACCAAGCATCTATCACGCAAATCTATCTTATGAGTAATAAAGCAGTAGCGGTGGAGGTCCTTGTGAAAGAGTTCATTTAGGAAGTACTGTCACCTTTCCTATTTCAGCAGCCAAGCAATAATGTGAACATTACTGCGTTCCAGTTTCGAAGGATAAGGGTGCTGGTGAAATGCACATGGGACTTGTAAACTTATGTCTCAGGGTGACGGGAGCAGTGGCAGTGACCCCAAAATCTTTGCGATTTAAAGCACTGAGAGGCAATGCAACTGTTATGGATGGGCGTATCATTACCATCAGGCGCACGAGTTGTTCGCCCCGTCATTTAATGTCATAAAAAAAGTAAAATCTTTATCTTGTTATTAAATTCAATTTTCAAAATTTGACTAAGCAAGTCATTGACTTACAATTTTATGGACGTCGGATCCGCGCTAAAAAGTGTCCGAACTTATAGGGCGTTAAAATCGTATACAGAGATATCATTCACGCTTTAGTCTTCGTTTGTTTCTTCTGACAGCAAAGCAAGCAAAATTGGACAGTACTGCGATGTCATTACAATTTAAATTCAACGTTTTAGCTTTTTCATATTCCTTTACATGTCACTACGTTTAAATAGGTTGACTTGGGACATTTTTTTCGTGGTTTTTGTATTCGACCCGTCGTCCATTTATTTGTAAGTCAATGAAGCAAGTACATTAATTGCAGATTCCTCTAAGATTTTGATTGCCATCCTCAATAGATCTAACTTTAAAATGCGTTTGATTGAAGCAATAAAAACTTTTTAAGTCAAATACAAGCCAAGTGTAACGTGGTGAAGTAATTTGAACAAAATAAACGGTCTTATACCAAATCCCCTTTATACCAAAATCTCATGTATCCAATAAAGTATTATATATAAATAGCTAAGTGCTGCATGAGGATTTACTAAAGGCTTTACTGCGATTGGGTCTAGCGTTTACGACTTCGGAGAAACGTGTGTCCAATCCACACTTGACCTGAATCTTAAATACAGGTGTTTCAGTTTGTTATTGATAAAGAAAAGCTGACTTTAAACTTGGAATTGAGCACTAAGGAAAATCATAATACAGAAGTAGAAAAGAAGAGAACTAATATTGAATATATAGGGTTGGAAACAAGCATTTTTTTAAAACCGATAACACTGGTACCCTTAATACAAAAGGAGGAGGTTCTCAATTCAAGTATGTTCTTTTATTTACTCTTTTTTTGTATGTATGTTACGCGATAACTCCGGTATTTGTGAACCGATTTGCATGATTCTTTTTTTGTTGGAAAGGGGGTACTTCCATAGTGGGTCCATTTCATTTTGAAGAAAATCATCCACCTTTAAGGTGGCTGTTCACGCATGAAGATTCATTTTTATATATAGCGCCTGACTTTAATTTAGGAGCAATTATTTTAATGATTGATTTTGCTATTTCTCTAATTCAAGGCGTTTTTCTCTCAATATACTTTGAGTAGTGAGAACCGATTATTATTATCTCGTGTCAAATCCTGTATAGTGGCGAACTAGGGGATATTTCAATAAAACTTAGCAAATAGACGTAATTTCACGTACTTTTGAGGTCGGTTTTTTTAGTACTCTGTACTGATTGACAAAATAAAGTTAGAAAGTAGAAAAAACGAAACAAAATATATTTTTCTTTGAAATTTTATTCAGTTTTAAAGCTAGTCTTTAAATTCGCAAAGTGGTGCCGCATTTTTGACAATTGTTTGTAGTTAATGGTATCAGGCGTTACTTTGCGGAAGTCCATGTTAATAAAAATGGAAGAAAATTAATTAGCTACTCCGCGATTTCCATTTTTATTCATTGTTTGTATGACATATCGTCTCTAATGTCTGTTCCTGGATCGGAACAGAAATTAAATGTAAACAAAGCGGTTTGGTTGGATTTCTAAAGTAATCCCTCAATAAATCGAGTAAGAAACACTTTCATGTATATTTCGAAGATTTTCACTTGATATCTCATCCCTTTTTCCAACAATATTCATTTGAATAACATCTTAAAATCGTGTTTGAAAAATGGTAGTCGAAAAGTGAGGTATTTTTTAATTAAAGATGTACGAGTAGTCTATGGTAGCATAGTGCTGTACGGAAAATCATTCAGTTCATTCAATTAAAGTTTTTGTAATCGATAAGTAAATCGAAAATTTCAGTCGCAATCGAACGAGTACTTAAGTGTAAAGATTTGAAGAAGTATTTAAAATTAACATATATAAAAATAACATATTTTAATTGAATTCCGTTGTATTTATAAATTTAGACATTTTTTTTTTTTTTTTTATTTTTATTGCGACTCGACAAAATGACTGCACCGCGCCTGATGGAAAGTGCGAAAACAGTCCAGAGATGAGAGTAACGGATGGAAAACACAAATATCTTTACTCCGTCACTATCATTTTTAGTTTTTAATTACTAAATTTTTTAAATGAAGCGACTTATAAACAAATGGACTATAGTAGAGTATGTGCATTTATGTGTCTACATGTGTGAAGGTGTATGTGTGTATGTGTACATGTGTGTATGTCTAAGTAAATATCTGACAAATTTCTGCAAGTGTTTTCATTTTTGATAGCTTTTTAGTTTTTTTATTTTTCTAGGCAAGCCAAACGACAAGGCTGAAATAATTCATTTCGTTGTCGTTTTCAATTAAAATACAAATTGATAGAAGCCACGCAAAAAATGTCTACCTATTAGCATATTAAAATGGATGAGGTTCAATGTTCAATCAAAAGGAATTAGGTACAATTTACTTTAGTACAATTTAACAAGTATTATTTCTGAATTTATAATGTTTAATTTGCCAAGAGCCCAGGCCCCTGCATATGGACAAATTAATTTATTAACGGTATAATTTACCTTTAATGCAACGTTTTATGTCTTTGGAGGTAGTTTTTTTGAGAATCGCTTTCCCTTGTTACTCTGATAATAAGTTTTTCGCCGAACAATATCACCAACATTAAAGTCATACTTTTTACGACGATGACTATAAGGACCACAATTTAATTTCTTACATGATCGAAATTTTCTCTAGTTTTACCGGTTTTTTCCGCATATTCGTCCCTAGGCGTAAAAAAATCTTCGGATTGGTCGATATCAAGATTGTGGGAACCACAAGCTACCAATTCTCTCTAGACGTCACGTAACTAACAGCAATATTGAGAGCAAATTGATTTTTTGGGACATTCAGATCCCAAGATCTGTGACTGTGACCCTCGTCTATGAACGTGGAGACAGCTGCCATGATGGTTTTATTATACGCTCAACAGAGTTTACCTATGGAGTATATTTGTGCGTAAAATATACATTAGGGCTTTTGTATCTCTATTTGGAAAAAAAAATTATGTCTTAGATGTTCCACTAATTCCCATATTCTTACGAATTGTAAACAACCACACGAAATAGTGTGCTTTAAATATGGAAAGAAAGGCATTCGTACTCCAGAGTGTCCAGTTTGTGATAAAAAAAATCTAACCATAAAAGTAAATAATTTGGATTGGAGAACCGGTAACACTCTTTGCTTCGGAACGTTGCAAAGAATCAAACTGGAACGGATGACTTAATTTTATAACTAACTTCTCAACTAGACATTCAGGGTCTTATATCTTGGGAATTGATGCATATTTGAAGTTTGAGTGAAAACGCTACAATGTCAATCCTTTATTAATGGAATATTTACATAACTGGATTCGAATTATTTAGAAAGAAAGTGTCACTTTGTGTGATTATAATTTCACAAACCATATCACAAAGGGGCTCTTTTTAGTTTTAACCAAAATTCTATTGCCTATGGTACTCACTACTGATTCATTATAGTTATGTGTACAGAACTATAACCGATTTTCTACATCAGCGTCATTTCATTATATCCAAAACTTCTTGAATTCGTTTCTGGACAGATACTTTCTTTGTCTTTGTCACCCTGACCGGTGATTATAAGTGCTTAAAAACCATAACGCTTATTGTTTATAATATAAAACGACGAAGCTAGGAACATAATGAAAATAATATGATTATTGAAAATGCATAATAAATACATATACTAGGTAAATTCTCAAAGGCAGACTGCTGCGCAAATACCCAGACCGACCCAGACCGACCTCATACTGCCCCAATTAAAAAACACACACTGTAGAGGTATAGTGTCCCCTTACTCCCCTTATTTTTGAAATCAAGTGTTTCATGAGGAAGCCGGAAAATTAAGCAAGGCTCAAATTGTCGGCTTCAATCCGGGCACGTTCCATTAAGAGGGAGCATAGGAAAAATTCCAAATCTTAGATTTGATTTTAGAGGGGTAAATCCACTTTAAAGTTAAAAATAAAATATTGCATGAGTAACTACACGACATATTCAAGCATAGATATTAATCAGAAACATAAAACAATAAAGTTTCCTCGATAGATAAAAATCACGATATGGCCTCTAATTTTCACATTTTTTCGATTTATTCTCGTAATGCTACAGGTTACTAGGACAAAAATTAGATAATAGATGATCAAACGAACTTTTTGAAGTGAAGTTCGGTCACTATTATGTGAGTCGCTTCATTCGAAGATATAATAATATTTAACCAGGTAGTTTCCTTAACTTGCTAGGCAACACCGCACAGTTTTTAGAGAAAAAAAAATGTTTTGACTTTGACACTCCCTACCAGGCATCAACCGCCATTTTTTCGCGTGATTAACTGAAGTGACTATTTGTTTCACACTAATTTGTGTAACACTGAAAAACTCAACTTTTCACTGGAGTCAAAACAAAAATTGCAAAAACGAAAATAAATCATAACTCTGAAACGGTTCGAGTTTTTTGTGCCAAATTTAGCAAATAAACTTATAAAAAATAGGACTTCTTAACAATAATCTCGGATTTTTCTACTTTTTTGTTCTACTCCTAATGACGATCATGTGGGTTACGACAATTTGATTTTCAGATTTTAACCCCAAAGAATGCTGTAACTTTCAAGTTAATTTGTATGAAGGTGCGACTAATGCCGTCAATTTACGGTATTTTAAGAGTGATGTAAATGATCTAGAGCTCCTTAACACATTTTTGGTCTTTAAATATTAACTTCTTGAAGATGTACGAATTTCAATACTGCTGTAAGAGTATTTTTTAAACCAAAGCAGGTAACATTAAAATAGTGTTAGTGAAAATCACATGCAATTTACATGGCTTTTAAAATGTTTATTATTAAAAAGAACCACTATTTGTGAAAAAGACTTTGGTCACAATGAGTACAATGAAACAAATCGAATTATAATTGGAGATTTAACACAATAAAACAAAATCATTGACACTTTGTGTGCCATATTACATCGTTTTTAGAACTGATGAATTATAAATTCCTTAAATTCCATAAAAGAATAATAATCAACAACTAATCTTACTCTTGATTATTAGTTTTTCATTTTCTGTTCTTATATTTTCTATTTTAGTTAAATGCCTGGTACCTACAAGGAAAAAATTATCTACATGTTAAAGAATTATTACGTGTTAGTATAAATTCAATAATAATTAAACCATTCCTATTCCTCGTAGGCACTAGGTAATAAACGAAAATAGTAAAAATATAGAAACATTTTTTATCATGATTATAATTTAAATTAAAACCAAACTATATTCATCCATTAAGCAGACTTCAAAATTATATATATTTTATTTATTTGTGTATGTAATAGTTTTAATGTTTTTCCATAACAATTTATTATTTTTAGTAGCTTTGGCTAACAGTTCTCTCTCAAAGTCTCTTTTGAGTTTTTTTATAAGGTTGTTACAGTAGTTTCTATGTCTGGTATAAATTATTTTACTCGTGACATCAAAAGTCTTTGAGCGCAATTCTTTTTTTTTGTAATTTATTTCTGTGTCTTATACTTCTTAAAATGCCAGGTGTGATCCAAGGTTTTATAATGCGAATATTTTTTGGTATATTAGTGATGATTGTGTTTTCCTTTATCGATTTAGTCAGTTTATAAATCAACACATCAGTTGTAGTTTGAGGGTTATAACAAAACAGCAATTCAGCGAGGTTTTCATTGGTTAGGCATTTTAGGGTTTCTTCATAATTAATTATTGTTCTAGTTTTATTTGCAATCGTATAGTTTTTAATTTTTGTGATGGAGAGAAGTGTTGTATAGTGATCAGTAATATTTGTTTCAAGTTATGTATAGACGCAAGTTATGTATGTATCTTATTTTATTTATTTTTAGCATAACATGATCCAAGCAATTCTTTTCTAGAGTTGGTATTGTGTGACCAGCTAAAATGCCGTATAGAGATAGCATATTTAAGTAATTAGTTCTGTTCTTTAGTTCATGTGGTGGCTCGACAGGTTTCACTGTAATGTTAATGTTTATGTCACCTATAATTACAATACTGTTCTTAGATATATTTAGAGTATCAAGGTGAACATTTAGGGAGTCTATAAAATTTTCCGTTTTTGTGTTTGACGGGGATCTGTAGATGAAAAGAATAGTATTATTTAATATGTCAAGCTGAGCCAGTTTTATTTCCTTGATTTTATGATTTAATCCGTCTTTTACAAATACAATTACGCCGTCATTCTGATTTAGCTGATTCTTAGTGTAATATGACTTGTACTTAGGCAGCTGAGGTATAGGTTTGTTGTAGTCGAGTCTGCATTCAGTTAGATCTATCACATCCGTCTCGAATGCTAAGGTTGATAAAGTTATTAATAACTCATCAAAGTTAAAATATATACTCCTTATGTTTTGAGTTTTGAGATATGATAGTAAAATCCCTTTTACCTACTTGTATGTGCTGTCTAAGATCCGAGCCCTTATATTTCAAAGATCGTGCCACTTTCAAATTATCTATCTCATTCAGTGTATGCATTGTATCGTCCATTAATGAAAATGGTATAAGTTAAGTACGTCGTATTAATTGATGAGCCTTTTAATATGGTTTGAGGTAATTAATCTAATTCGAAGACTTGTCTTTGGTAATGCTCTATAAGGTACTTGAGAGTTAATTGTAATACGATGCGGCTTCTTCGATTGCAAAATAAGTGTCTTTGGTGTGTGTGTGTATATTTCTGAAAAATGTGTATATGGGCCTAGCGTATCGTGTGGTTTGTTGAATTTTGTGTATAAATGAGAATATAAATATGTATATTTATTTACAGTTGATAAGGAATCATGTTTGTGTTGTGTGCGTTTTGAGATAGATTGATTAATATTTCGTGCATGAGTGTGTGTGAGTAGGATACATAAAAATGAGCCAAGATATGGTGACAAAAATAGAAATTCAAATAGAAATAGATTAATAAAGAGCAATATTTTGTTAGATAGTCATTGTTCCAAAAGCAGATGGTGCACCTGTTCTGCATTTGTGATGAAAATAACTGGCGATTGTTCAGTTTTTCGGATGAAGACCTTACCATAGGAAGTCCAACAGAATTTGTACCCTTTAGATTTTTTAAGATTTCAAGCCAGGTAATATAAACGGGAGCCTTTGGCAGTGAGATGTTCAGATAGGTAGATGGGCGTGTCTTTGTTTGATTTTAGATCGAGATGTTTTGCACAGATATTTGTTTTATTTCTTATATTGAACGATTTTGTCATTCTTAGAAAGTCATTCTTTAATAAAGCCGAGTTGGTTTCGATAATAATCGAAGTGTTTTTCTGCTCATGTTTCTTCCCACGAACTCTGTGGATGTCTTTAATATAATTTTTCGTTATCTCACAATCGATAGTTTTAGAAAGACACATAATCATTGCAACCAAATCGTGTTTGTTTTCATTTTCTTTTCCCGGTACATTTTTCAACTCAAAATTTGTTTTACGGTTCCCTGTTTGCAAATCTTCAAGTTTATGTTCAAGATACACAATATACTGCCTGTCTTCTTTGACTTGATTCTCCAGTTGAGTAATTTGTTTTTTGAACTCTTCGTTCTGGGCTGTTAGAAAGAAGACAGCACTCTCAATATTTTGCTTTGATTGCTGTATGTCTTTAGGGATTGAGGTAGGTCCTGAAAGTTCATTTTTCTGCGAGTTATTATAAAATACCATTAGTTTTTTCATCTCTTCCTTAAAGTCTCCCAAATGGTCATGATCCGAGGTATTCGGTTGATTTTCCCCGTGTGTACGTTGACTAACGTAATTAGGAGACGATTTATCACTATCTGATAGGCAAATCGACATATTGAGTTCCGAAACATTTAAAGCGTCAGCGTTTTCATTGAGTTGATGGTTCATAATGTATTAGGACAATATGTATAGTAAAATTTTCGAAATGGCGTCTATGGTATCAGACCACGAGGGTAGTATAAAGGTTGCCTAGACTCAATACGCTTACTGGACAGGCAGACAAATTGTTATTTGTTGTCCTTTCTGAGGCAGTGCGCGTAGGTACAATTCTACGTCCGCTCTACACTGTGTATTCTACGCGTCGATTGGTGACAACGTCACTGTAGTGGTGGTGCACGCTACCGTCACGGTTAAGTGAACGATATAAGGTCGATAATTCCACGTAACACTTCATTTAGCAACGTAACTTGGTCAAATGATATTTGATGTTTATTAATTTCAGCGATTTTTTTACTTTTAAACGTTAAAATATGGTAAAATTATGTCTCTAGTCACTAGATCAAACACAGAGGCACTGTTTGTGAACTTATGCACTACTAACACTACGATTCTACTCGAAATATGAAATAATTTGATAAGAGATCGAAACAACAACTTGTTTAGCGTCGGCTGATCGGTCAAAGAGGAACCACTGTTTCGGATTCTTTACAGGTCCAGTGGTCAGTTAAAGATAATACTGCAATATTTTATTTTTAACCGATTTCAAAAAAAGGAGGAGGTTCTCAATTCGACTATATGTTTTTTTATGTATGTTACGCGATAACTCCGGTATTTGTGATACGATTTTCATGATTCTTTTTTTGTTCGAAAGAGGGTACCTCCATAGTGGTCTAATTTCATTTTGAAGATAATCATCCACTTGTAAGGGTGGCTGATCACGTATGAACATTCATTTTTATAAATAGCGCCTAAATTTTACTTAAGGAGCAATTATTTTAATGGTTGCTTTTGCTATTCTCCAATTATGGCGTTTTTCTCTTTCAATATACTTTTTATTATCTCCTATGTCAAGTCCTGTATAGTGGCGAACTAGGGGATATTTCAATAAAACTTGGCAAATAGATGTAATTCCACGTACTTTTGAGGTCAGTTTTTTTAGTACTCTGGACTGAGATTATTATTTTATATATAAGGTACAACAACAGTAGTACATATACTCTTAGATAACGTGTAACTTTACATTAGTATTGTACTTATATTACAGACCTAGTACCTATTACAGACGTACACAGCATTTAATGTAATAAAATAATAATCAGCAACAAAAACAAACAACAAAGAACGTATGAAATTACTGGGGAAATTATTCCAGAATGTTATTTTTGAAAACATTACGGGAAGAATGAAAAATGTCTATGTCTATTCGAACGTATTAACGTGTAATGTGGTTGTAAGTAGAGGTTAATCTGGGCAGCGGTCAGCGCAGAACTAGGTTAGTCCGGCATCGTAGTACATTAAATATTTCGGTTATTTTTTTATTTTTTTTATTTATAAGGTATGTTAATATTTATTTGGTTCAGAATATTGCAACATTTTATTGTATTATTTAGTATACCGTGTAAAAATAGGAGATCAGATCGGCGATCTCTAACCGTATTCATTTTGAAGTACTGTAACCTCTGAACATATGTATGTCTATGTGATATACCAGACGACAAAAGAGCTAATTGACTTGTAAACGCACGCTGAATACTTTCAAGTTACAAGTTTTTACTTCAACTTCAACTTTTGTGTCTATGGCTCCGTCGTTTTGCGCGACGATTTTGCCAATGTCAGGGTTGAGAGACATGTGTAGCGGTAGTGAGATAGATTGCCGGTTATTAGAATACTTCGCCGGTTTTTATTCACAATGACGGTTATATATATATTTTAATGACATTACAAAAATATAATTTGAGAGCTCATGAAGTTTTTACTTACAAGTTTTTGTGAGGGAGCACAGTAGACTGGGTTCCACAACACACATTTCAAATCGACAGAAATCGTGAAAACGTAAGAACTCGCTCCACGTCTGCGTCCGTCTTACCTCGTGCCTGTGTGTAATAGACACAAAAACTAAAGCAGACTGGTATTAGTGCCCGCTTAAGTTATATTGAACTCTGTTAACAGAAAATGGGTGAAATCCTATAAAGCGGGTTCATCCCCTAATTTGCCACTTTTAGACGTGGAATATTTTGTGCTACCTTTTTTCCAACAAAACAAAAATCATCGAAATCGATTCACAGAAGGCAGAGCAATTGCGTAATATACACACAAAAATAGAGTTGATTTGAAAACCTCCGCCGTTTTTGAAGTCGGTTAGAAACCAGCAGAACAGAAAAAATATAAAAAATATCAGAAACCATAAATACCACCAAATAACGGGGCATTTTATAAGATGTACTTTGAGGATGATTTCAAATAATTACGACCTAGTTCCTAAGATTCATTTTCAAATATCCGTGGTAGCTGTAGGATCGGTACTAAAATCTTGAAGTCGCCTGTCTTTATTATTAAAACTTGGTAGCCTTTTAATTATTTTCATCAAAGAAATTGATCGCTATCCACACTGAGCAGAGAGGTCATCTAAAAATTAAATTTTTGCGGAAAACCTCATTCAATTAATGCGGGCGGCAAAAGTGAGTGCCGATGGTCGTCTGGGCCCTCGGGTCGTGTCGATGCATAAATTATACAATAGTCGGGTTTAATTCCTCTCTGGGGCCGCGTTTCAATGTTATATTTGGGAATTATTTGGAATATTTTTATTAATGCCGTTTTGAATTGACACTTTGGGTGAAATACATTTGTAACGGCACCGATATTTTTTTATTGTACCGACTAGAGCCGTAATAATTGGATCACAGAGGGATTTATAATTTGAAGTAGGAAACTGATATTTAGTGGGTTACTAGTTTTAGTCGTGTCAAAGGATTTAGGTAAATTATATCATTTTAGTAATTTGCAGATATTAATAATAAAATAACTTTTATTTTTTTTATATATGATAACTAACATGAAATAGCTTGTTATAACTATTAATACAAAGAGCGAACACTCAGAAAAAATTCCTTCGATCCGGTCGGATTCGAACCGACGTCTTCTTGCATACCGTGGCAGACGCTATACCAACTAAGCCACGGAACGAACCAACGGACCTCACGAATTTTTCTATGTGCTTGCGTCGTGTCTTTGTATTTGGTTTTTCAACGACTTTTTAGTCGTAGCGCCATCTATGAGAAATCTATGAAAGATTTATCACCCAGTTCGTACCTTTACAGCTACCAGTCCTGGCGAGAGATGTCGCTATTCACTGTATTAATTAAATTGTTATTGAATTGATATTCAATTATTTTTTGTGAAATTACTCCACTAGTTTGTTATAACTATTTATACAAAGATCGAACACTCAGAAAAAATTCCTTCGATCCGGTCGGATTCGAACCGACGTCTTCTTGCATACCGTGTCAGACGCTATACCAACTAAGCCACGGAACGAACCAACGGACCTTTTCTGAGTGTTCGATCTTTGTATTAATAGTTATTACAAACTAGTGGAGTAATTTCACAAAAAATAATTGAATATCAATTCAATAAAAATTTAATTAACATGAAATATTTTTTTTCATAATACCAAGTGACGGGACGAACGAGTCGTGCGCCTGGTGTTAAGCGACACACCTGTCCATAACAGTCACAATGCCACCCAGAGCTTTAAATCACAAAGATCTGAGGAGCACTGCCAAGCGCCGTGTGTCTGTAATTTCAACAACACACTTACCCTTTAAAACCGGAATGCAATAATGCTCACAATACTGCTTGGTGGCAGAAATAGGTATGGTGGTAGTACACTTCCCTGGACGACCTCTTTCACAAGAAGCTCTACCGCCTGTTAATCACGTTGCAAATAACAACTACATATTTCTGGGCTGGGGTTCCACCCACATGTTGTGTATATTTCAAAGGTTTGCACGAAGCGTTGAGCTTCCACATTGATTCCACTGCAGACTTATTCCCTGAACCCTATAACTTGGGCCTTTTCAAGGCGAGAACGAATAGGAGTTATTTAGATATGCATGCTTCATGGTCGACCTCATCGACGTCACTTTCGATCAGGTAAGATTGAGGACAAAAGCGCACTTATTTTTTTATAAAAAAATTTTATTTTTTAATGGGATCAATATTTTTTTGATATAAGATCAAATTTAAATGGGATCAATACTGAGGTACCTTCTTTCCACCAAAAAAAGAATCATCAAACATACATTTAAAAAAAACAGTCATATGAAGCACCTCTTCCTTTTTTTGAAGATACGTTTTGCAGAGAATTACTTGCTTTTGATTTTCCGCATGTTAGTCCACGAGTGATGAATTATTTGCGTATCTGTGTAACAATTCAGCTGTTGGGTGAGTGAGTTAAACTCATAAAAAGTTGGCATCGTGCCCTTAATTAAGTAACAAATGGCTTCGCGATACAATGGCTTAATCAAACCGCATTAAGATAAGGGAGACAAAAGACCCTTTCGAAGTTCTGTAGTACAGATTATAAACGATAAGCGAATTAGGTCATGACTATCCACAAGTTGCAGAGGACAGTTGCATTCGATAAGGAAAACCTATAGTTAAACATCAACCACTATTAAGTATTATCGATACAAAGATCGAACGTGAAGAAAAATGTTTTCGATTTGACTGGACATAAATAAATAATGAATGAACTGTGACAAATGAAGATGATAATAAGTTTTGTGGTAATAACTTGATAACAATGAAACAAAGGTACAGGGAATATTTATATTTATAGGGATGTTGATGAATTAAAGGAGGAGGGGAATTAAAGGAGGAAATAACAAAACTGAAGCAGAAACATCTTATTAATATTTAAAAACTGAAGAGGCAGTATGAGTACTATCTACGATATAACAATGAGCTATAAATAGGGTTTGAGTAAATAGATACCAAACTACAATGATCGTCTAATAAAATTTGGATTGATTAGTCTTGATAAAAGGCGATAAATATCGGATTTATGTATGCTCCACAAAATTGCTAACGGTTTTGCAGACACTAAGTTGTTGCAGATGATATATATGGGCATCAACGCGTTCTATGCATGAACCACAACTATTCTGTATACCGCTTTCTGTCAACAATGTCTCGAGTAACAACCTGATGTCCAGAATGTGTAGGTATTACAATGACATCAGTAGTTATAACAATTTTAAAAGATTCTTACATTCCAATCCACCATCTTGATTTCGCTAGGTAAGCATTTTTTTTTTGTAAGTACATTTAATTAATTTCTCCTAGGTATTAATGTCCTGTTTGTACTATGTTGTATATAGCTTTAATTGGATAGCAGGTTTATTATATTCATTCATGTAGAATAGTTTTTGTTGACGTATATTCTGATCTGTAATCTGTTGTTGTGTCTTTTCCAATAAAATAAAATATAACATAAGATATTGATAGAAGTGAAAGTGGAAGCGTGCACGAGGATGTCCGAGTTTTGTTTATTGTTTTTCCTTAATGATGGTCACTAGGCTTGAGTCAGTGTCAGTTACGTTGCATGTTACTGATTAATTCCGCTCGAGAATGCCAATGACTACGCAGCAACAACGAAATATTTTTTGAAAAAACCTCTTCGGCTGACCGTTTTTGTGGAAATCAGACCTGACTTAGATGACCTCTTTATAATAGGTGACCTGAGGTATAGAGACAGTCATGGACAAACTACAAACTAAATAAAAGCATTGTTAGAGCATATAAAATCACACAAAATGTGAATAAACGGGAACATAAAGAAGAAGGGATTTGAGGTTAACAAGATAAGGAACGATTGGATAAAGAAAGTCATATAAAGAGGAAACCATCTCAATAATTGAGTTACATAAACCTAATTAAAACAGAAATGGGGTTGGCAATAAGGGATGAAAAAAAAGTTAACGTTGAGAATTCAATGGCAATGACAATCCCTGTAAGAGTTTAACTTACAAATCTATGAAGAAGATCTTCCTCCAACACGTTCTATTGTAAAATAAACTAGCTAAACTTGGCATAATGTGTTGTAATACCACTGAAAGATAATAATCGTTTGTCTTTATGCTCTACACAGTAGGCGTTAAACTTTTCCTTCCTTCTCGTTTCTTCTATCAAAAGTTATATTGCAATACAAACATTCGTTTTTATATAATTGGATAAAAATATTTGTGACGATGCTGTCCTTCTTCTTCGTCAATCCATATTTTTATTATCCTCTTAATTTTGAATCGTTCTCGAATTCCCTTTTCCTTTTCTTCTATTATTACATCTGTTTGAGCCATCATGACTCCCATGAAAATTCTTGACGTGCCCATAAATCACAAATCACCTTCATTTCCTTCCTTTACTTGGTTTTCCTTTTTTATCATTAATAAAAGAGAATGCAGGAGACGCGATCCACAAGATTTGTTGAAATCTTGTGGATGGAGTCTCCTGCATTCTTTTTTTAGCCATGGATTGATTGTAAAATGGCCACCTAAATACAACAAGCATTAATAACTCAGTAGAAAAGACGTTCGCTCACAACATATACCACTTTTTCAAGTCCTCTAAGGGTCCTAATAAAAAGCGACAGGACAAAATGATTTATGGGATAACTAGATAAAGGGACGGCCAAGTTACTCGTTAAGATAAGACTTTAATAATAGATTTACCTCTGTCACGGGCAATGCAAAAACAATTGACACTTAATATAAATTTATTTAGAAAGATAAACAAATGTGTGAGACCTTCAACCTGAGAATACGGTGATGGCATTTATCAAAACCTGTTTGACATCCCAGAATTATTGTACTGTATTTTGTGACGAAGGTCGATGGCGTGGGCACTAGCGCCACGAGGTTAAGGTGGAGATGGGATATTTCGCTACACGAGAAGATGGACGAAGATAGACCAAAGAAGCCACAGAATGTTGGCCAAGAGGAGCAAAAAACCCCTTAAGCAGAACCGGTCCGATAGTCTGACGATATAATCAGATTTATGGGATCGCGTGAGACGCGGATGACCCAGGACTGTGAAAATAGGCGCAATAAAGAAAAGGCCCATACACAGCAGTGGCTTAACATGTGCTGAATAAGATGATAACGATTTTGTTATATCTTTTCAAGTATAAGTAGTAATTATTGTACATACTAAGGCGGTGTGTTTAGAAGAAAAATTTTATTAAGTTTAAAATAAAAATGTTTGTATTTTTCTTAAGGTTTTTCAAGCTACAGGTTTTATCACGACGTTTTTGTTCATCATTAGCGAGAGCTATTGTTATTTATTTTTTATGATATCAATGACGCGACGAAGAAGTCGTGAGCAGTTGCAGTGCCATCGAGGGGCACTGTACTGCACTCGTCACCCTGAGATATAAGTTGACAAGTTCCATGTGCCTATAATTTCACCAGCACCCTTACTCTTTAAAACTGTAACGCAGTAATGCTCACGTTGCTGCTTGGCGGCAGAAATAGGTAAGGTGGCAGTACTTCCCTTTTTTTTTTTTTTTGACGGGGGGGATACCTTTATGGATACCCCTGAGCCCAGGGAGACTCAGGGGTTATGTGGGGACTCTCCTTGAGACTGGAGGGCCTACCCCACTAAAACCCCCCCGGGTTTCCCTCTCGCCGGTTGAGTCGGCGCCGTGGGATCAGTGAACATTCACCACGACGCCGCCCGGGGGCTGTACTTCCCTGGACGAACTCCACTGCTAATAAACATTTCTTTGTTATTAAACGTTGATGTGAATTTGTAAATGTTATCATATTTCATTTTGCGATATAATATCGAAATTATCGTAAATTTGTACTAAGTATGTTTTGTCATTAATTTGCGATTGTTGTATTACATTATTATGCTCCGTATTTATATTATTGTAAATAGAGTCGCAGGTAGATCTTACAAAGTGTAAAGAGCTTCCACTGTGAACTACTAACTAATGAATCTCAACCTTGTTAATATACAGAATAAGTCCCATTTACACTGTATTGATGATCAATTGCGTACCGATACCACTAATTTTATGCAAATGCGATTAAACATCAATTACTCAGATATTTCTCCTAATGGAAAGGGAATAACGTATTGCATGGATCGTCCACAATCATGATTGTATTTGAATTATTCGCGATGTGCGTTAATTATCAGAATAGTAAATCGGGGTTCAATTAATCCTTTAATACTTAATTGCGTTTTTCATTTCAATTGCTATTTACAAAGATAAAGTGCTGATGATGGATGCAATTCGGAAGGTAACAATATGACATGTTCTTGCATGATATAAAGTCATTGGGTATAACAGACGATTGATATAACAACTTATAATCTAATATGCCGATGGCATAATGTACATTTTATATAAACATTTCAGATATACTGAGTATAATATATTATAAATACAATCTCAGTGTTTTTAGGTGCAATGACGAGCGCAAGGAGGAGTATTAGGTTTAAAAATGATCTTATAGTAGATCTGATACTTCCCCTAGGTTAGGTTAAGTTAGAACCGAGCGCCGAGCGAGCGAAGTAAGCGTATGCGGCAGCGGCAGGCGAAGTCCCAATATTAAATTCCGATGCGAAATTAGCTGATATTACTATGAGAAGTCCTATTTTTGGTAAGAAAACAAACACATATTTTTAATAATTATTTAATACATTATACTGGTAATACTTATATCATTACTTCATTATATTACCTAATCATTATATCTAATGTTTGTTATACTGAAAGTTTATTATACACATTGAAATTATGCGTTTTGTTGTTATAAAATTATATAAAAATGTTGTTATACTAAGTGAAAATAGATTATTTGTTGTTATATCTTTCATTACACACCGCTGATGAGGTCAACCATGCTACCCTCCTTATTACACTTAATTTTGAGATAGCATGCTATTGTATTGACTCAATAAAGAAAGAAACATATGTATACTATCGTAATGGACATTTTTGCGAAATTGAGTTTTTAACAGTCTGGGATCAGCGAAAGGAGATCTATATGTTTTTTTATATCTTATTTAGTTTCCGTTTTATAGTTGAGTAAAATTAGTATAATGAACTCGTGACACTAGCAAAAAGAAAGTTTTGGTGCTATTATCTCCAAAAGGTTTTTAAAGGTAACGGTGCTAGTGAAATTACATGGGACTTGTCAACGTATGTCTCTGGGTAACAAGCGCAGTGGCAGTATCTCTCAGATCTTTGCGATTTGAAGCTCTAAGTGGCACTGCAACCGTTACGGAGAGGCAAGTCGCTTAACATCAGGCGCACGACTTGTGCGTCCTGTCACTTGATATTATAAAAAAAAATATAGATGTTGTGCCATCTTTAATATGAATTTGAATCTAAAAATATTTCGATCTGATGTACAATCATAGATTTGCTGGTCATGTGTAGAAATCCATGGTGTATCTTTAGTTTATAGTTCAGTCTAGTTTAAACTTGGCCAATGCTGCAACGAATCTATGCAGCTCTAGTGTACATAGATGTATATTTTTCGTAGCAGTAGAGCTCCTTGTGAAAGAATTCGTCCAGAGTAGTACTGCCACCTTACCTGTTTCTGCTGCTCTTACTGTATTCAGGTTTTGAAGGGTAAGCGTACTGGTGAAATTACAGGCAGATAGGACTTGACAAATTATGTCTCAGGGTGACAGGCACAGTGGCAGTGCCCCTCAGATCTTTGCGATGTAAAACTTTGAGTGGCACTGCAACTGTTCTGGACAGGCGTGTAGCTTACCATCAGGCGAACGACTTGTTCGTCCCGTCACTAGATATTATTAAAAAAAGAACATAATATTACGTCAAAAATCAAACGTAAAACTTTAACATTGCGTCAGAAATGGCTAATTTAACTGTTTTTTTATATATCATCCTTTACCGAAAATAACGTAGGCTATGTAGTATATATATATTTATTTATTATATAGATTGATAGCGTGTCAAAAAATCTATTTTCTCTTTGGGAAATAATGGTGGGAAAACGCATGGTCATGATTGGTGGAATTCTTCCCTTTGCCGCAAACCGCGCGTCATGGTCAGAGCTGACCGAGCCGTGATCGGCGGAAAAAACTAACGCGGAATGAGTAATATCGGACTGAGTTGCCTGGCTGAATTCATTTAGGATTCGTAGAGTACGAAAACTTTTTTTTATATATAATAGACACATGCTTGGCCACAATCTCACCTGATGTTAAGCGACGATGTGTCCGACGATGGGACGCGTTTGCCTAAAAAATGCCTATTCATTCTAGCCTTGAATAGCCCCAAATTGTATTTTTGGGAAATACAGAGCATTCCATTCCTTTGCCGCACGCATCAGAAAGGAGGAAGCAAAGCGCTTAGTACGAATAGGCGGAATATCAACGACATAAGAACGGAGTGCTCCGGACCTTCTATTCGACCGAAGGAGGAACGGTGAGGGCGGAACCAAATTGAAAAGTTCCTGCGCACACTCCCCGAAATGTATCCGATAGAAAACCGACAAGTAGGCTACTTTTCTGCGATGGTCGAGATTTTGAAGCTTCGACTCCACAAGAGATTTGTTGTTAATAAGTCTCTTTGCTTTTCGCTCCACCGAGTCCAAGGCAGCTAACTGGTAATGGGCAGAGCTGTCCCAAAGGTAGCAGCAGTACTCCATACAGGATCGAACTTGTGCTTTATGCAGATTTAAAAGCAGTTAAGGTGTAAAGTACCGCCTGACCTTGTACAGTATGCCTAGTTTTCTGGCAGCAGTTTTTGCCAAGCACTCGATGTATCGCCCAAAGTTGAGGTTGGATGATAAGTCCAGACCAAGTAGCTCAAGATGATCCCTTATCGGCACGGATACATCTCGAAAAGTCGGAGTAAGGTGTAGGGGACTCCGTTTTGTATGTGAAAAGACACGCCTGTGTTTTAGCCGCATTAAACCTGACCCTGTTAGCATCTCCCCAGTAGGAAGCAGCTTTCAGACTCAGGTTCAACCAGGTGACCACCGCCTCTGGCTTACACCGGATCTCTACGTTGTTGTCTCGGGCGTCTGGCACATAACTCTCTACCGCTGTGCTATCGTCTGTGTACCCAAAGATACCGGGCATCAGCAGCAGGTCATTGGTATGCAAGAATAGAGTGGCGGAGAGGACAGATCCCTGAGGTACACCGGCATTTATACCATGAGGAGCAGACGAGTAACCATCCACAACTACACGGATTGACCTATCCTTCAGAAAATCGCCTATCCATGTGGAAAAGCCAACAGGAATTCCGTAAGCTGGAAGCTTGTTTAACAGGCTATCATGCCAAACCCTATCAAAGACCTTTGATATGTCGAGAGACACGGCAAGCGATTCACCGCGTTTCTAGACAGCCTCGCTCCATAAATGTTTGACATATGCAAGAAGATCCCCAGTAGATCGACCACGGCGAAAACCATACTGTCGATCACTGAGGACATCGTTATCTTCGAGGTATCCAAGGAGACGGCTGTTCAATTCGCGCTCCATAGTCTTACAGATTATGGAGGTGATTGCGATAGGTCGATAATTAGATGGGTCTGCATGACTAACTTTCTTAGGTACAGGCTGTACATTTGCAAGCTTCCAGGTTTTCAGGACTTGTCCAGAACTCATATAGAGGCGATACAGGCGAGTCAACGCCGGAGATAACTCGGGTGCACAGTACTTATTTGAAAAATACATAAAATAAGACAATAAAAGTATAATAATGCATACAATTTCTACAATTGTCAATAAATTACAGGTTTTTTACCGGTATGATAACTTTTTTAACCGACTTGAAACAATCTACTGCTTCGACTTATTTTGTATGTGTAGTTATGCGATTATTCCGACATTGTGAAGCGATTTCCATGATTCGTTTTATTAAA
>NW_020653850.1:20656641-20661713 GCF_003589595.1 Hyposmocoma kahamanoa | reverse complement strand
AAGTAAGGGTATAAACTAAGATCTAACACTTGCAGAATCGTCTTCGTATATATTCCTATGCTCACAACAATGGATTTTACATTGAAATACATACTACTAAGGTAAAATGGTATAACATGTATGTAGGTACTAATATTATATTGTCTTTTGATTCCCATTGGGGTAGGCAGAGCCTATCGATCGGCACTTAGCTCTATCCTGACAAACTTTCTTCCTTCATTCATCAATCTTTTCAAGCAAGCCCCTTTAGAGTAATATAACATGTATTAGTTGCATTGACGGATCATTTGAAGGGGAGTGCACGGTGAACGCACTTTTTTCGACTCTAGACTGTTGCATTAAACATGTTCTAGTTTTTGAAACTTATTTTGTTGAAGTGGTGATTTGAAATTTCATCATCGATTTATGCGTTTTTAAAGTTAGTTAATTAAGGATTCAGGAACATTTACTATCTTTAATCTGTAAATAATATACGAGGTACCAAGTATACCTTTGTGATATTGGTTACCGCGTCGCGTTACTGCTTTGGGGGAACGCTGCTGCAACACATATTACACCACTGTTTAAAACCCAGAAGAAATGTGTCAGGGCCATGTTTGGTGTGGGCCAGCGAGAAAGCTGTGTACCCTATTTTAGAAAACTAAAGATTTTAACCCTACCATGTATGTATATTTACGAGGCCTGTGTTTATATAAAACAAAATCCAGGTAACTTTAATCTTGTGAAAACCAGACATCACAGGAAAACAAGGAACAAAATAGAAATTCGGCCAAAACAACACCCCACCTTGGAATTTTACAATAGAACGATGTTTATATTGGCACCTAAATTATTTAATGAAATACCAGATGCAGTTAAAGAACTAAATTGTAGGCAATTTAAAATAAAATTGCATAAATTGTTAGTTACACAATGCTACTACAATATAAATGATTTTTTAATTGATAACATAAAATGTAAAATTTAACCACTATGCGTGATTGAAATAATAATTGTGTAAAATATTCGCATGCCAAGTTTTGGTGAAATGTACGATCTAATAATAATATACTATAACACCATTGTAAACTACATTTTTCAGCGAATAAATATCTTGTATTCTTGTATTCTTAATAATGAGATAACATCCTGTAGAACAGAGTCGCTATTCTGCTCTTACAGGTATTTTTTTTGTAACCAAGTAACGGGACGAACAAGTCATGCGTCTGCTGGTAAGCGACAGACCTGTCCATAACAGTTGTAGAAGTACCCATAGCTTTAAATCATAAAGATCTGAGGGGCACTGCCACTGCGCCCGTATCCTAAGACATAAGTCGACATCCCATGTGTCTGTGATTTCACCAGCACCCTCACCCTTCAAATCGAAATTCACGCTCACAATACTGCTTGGCAGCAGAAATAGTTAAGCTGGCAGTAGTTTTCTGGACGAGCTCTTTCCCAAGGAACTCTACTGCTACTAAAATTTATGAATAAAGGAATAAAAATGGTTGCCGTACGTTCTGTGTAAACATATATACGTAGAGTTTGTCAATGTCATAGTGTGGTTGCGTTATTAAAATATTTTGTATCGAAAGGTAGAAAATATTTTTTAATCACATTGTTTAATAAAACAATCTCGTTACCACAGTTAAGAAAAAGTTGCAAAATACTTAAGAGTCCACCGTCTGTCAAACCGTCCCCATTTTAAATTCAGATAGTATACTTCGACGTTTGAACATACGCGTTCAGGAAGCGAACAAAAAGTTTTTTTGTTGGGTAAAATTACTTTTCCGGTATAGAAGAAATGAAAATAGAAATACCGCTCACTTGGACAGGTCATTCGTCATCTTTAAACAAGTTATCTCCTTTGTCACGCAGCTTAATTTCCTTGCGATTCTTTTTTAAACACAATAACATCGAAACAATGGCTTTTGTAGTTATTTTCCGAACAGCTTTTCTATTTCAGTATTAACAAGTTTTATTATTTGCATCATTAGCGGGAGTTTACGATATTGATAAACGCTAGAAACCGCATAAAAAAATTTAAAAATTAGCATTTAGTGGTCACAAAAAGAATTGAAATCTCTGTATAAATAATTTACTTGTGTGGTTTCTCGCTCTGATTGACACTCCTTTAGTTGTCTACCACGGTTTTGGGCTTGTCGCATCCACAATATTGATATTCTCGTTTACCCATCTCGCTACAAAATTTCTTAATTTTCTGTAAGTCAAAGTCACACTTCAAAAGCTACTGCTCGTTCACTATGCTGACTTCCCTAAGAAGAATGAGCAAGAAACCTAGGGATTGCTCTTTTTCAAATAAACTTAAATGCTATGGAATATACTTTGAATCAAATTTGGAAATGTCGTCCATGCCGGTTTTTTCACACATTTTTATTTATCACGTTGTCTTCAATTTTATACTGTGACTTTGATTACATGATTTCTAATGTAAGTTTTGAACTTAGGAAATGATAATTTTAATTATCATTATAATAATTAAATCCGGAAAAATGGTTTCATAACCATTTCACAACCAATATTTATTAGCGTGGAGTCTTGAACTTGTTTGTATGTGGGACTCAAAGTCAAAGATTATTTATTCCATAGGTAAAATAAATTTACACTTGAAAACGTCACATTTAAGCTACTGCTCGTTCACTACGCTGACCTCCCTGAGAAGAACGAGGAAGAAACTCTAGGGATTGCTCTTTTCAAATAAACTTAAATGCTATGGAATACACTTTGAATCAAATTTGTGTGGATTCTGGAGCCATGTCGTCTTTCCATACATCTTTATCTAACACGTAGTCTTCAATTTTGTAATATGATTTTTCGATCAAAATATTTTTAATGTAGTTTTTAAGCTTAGGAAATGACAAACTTAATATATGCTCCGGAATCTTATTGTATAAACGTATACAGTTCCCCATAAAAGAGTTGTTTACCTTGGTTAAACGAAATCGTGGTACCATGAGTTTGGACTTAGCTCTAAGGTTAATATTATGGATATCTTCTTTCTTATTGAAATTATGTATATTTTTACGGGCATATAAAATATTTGAGTAAATGTACTGTGATGCCACAGTCATGATACCAGTTTCCTTAAACTTGTCTCTAAGAGATACCCGAGAGCCTAGACGGTACACAGAACGAATCGCTCGTTTTTGCAATACAAATATGGTTTGAATATCTGCCGCTTTACCCCACATGAGAATCCCGTAGGACATTATACTATGGAAGTAACTAAAGTAAACTAGTCTAGCAGTACTAACATCGGTAAGCTCACGTATTCTGCGGACTGCGTATGCAGCGGAGCTTAATCTGCTGGCCAGGGACGATATATGTGGAAACCACTGAAGTTTACTATCTAAGGTCACTCCCAAGAAAATTGCTTTATTAACAAGGTCTAACTTTTCTCCGTTTATTTCTATGCTTGGACTAGTCGATTTTACGTTAGGTAATTCAAATTTAACACATTTTGTCTTCTTGGCATTAAGCAATAAATTGTTAGCATTAAACCAATAAACTACCTTAGAGAGGGTATCATTAATACGGTCATAGTTAATGTCATGTCTGTCTGTTTTAAAAATCAAGGATGTGTCATCAGCAAACAACACTATTTCGCAATGGTCCTTTTTAAAGAATGGCAGATCATTAATATAAATCAGAAATAAGAAAGGTCCAAGTATTGAGCCCTGCGGAACACCCATTTTTACTGGAGAACCCAAAGAAGTCACTCCATTTATATCTACTTTCTGAATTCTACCGTTGAGATATGACGAGACAAGTTTCGACGCCTTGCCATTTACACCGTAATGTTCCAGCTTCCTAATAAGAGTATTATGATCAACGCTATCAAATGGCTTTGAGAGGTCACAGAAAACACCAATAGCATTCTGGGACCTTTCCCAAGCATCAAAGATGTGTTTTAGTAACGCTACCCCCGCATCGCTAGTCGATCTACCACTAGTAAACTCGTATTGTTCACTATGAAAAATATGATTCCTACCGAATTAGGACAGTAATTGAGTTAGCATAACCTTTACGAATATTTTACTTAAAGCTGGTAAAATTGAAATGGGCCTATAGTTGCTAGGATCATCTTTCCTACCGCTTTTGAATAAGGGAATAACCTTATTTATTTTTATTTCATTAAATCTGCAAAAACACCTTCGTCAACGCACCTATTGAAAGCTACAGCTAACTGTGGGGAAATGAGATTAATAACTGAGTCTATAACTTTAGTTGATATGCCCCAGAGATCTTCAGTTTTTTTAACACATATTGACTTAATAGCTTTTATGATGTCTTGTGGATTAACATGACGAAAATTAAATAAACTGCCACAAACCTTAACATTTTACTTTAGGAGATCAATAGCAAGTGAAGGGGAGGAATTTAATGATTTTGTAGTGTTCACAGCAATTTCCGAAAAGAACGATTCAAAAGCTTGGGCTACTTTATCTTTAGATTTTATAAGTTTGCTGTCTAATTCTAAAACTATATCTCTATCGTGTAGTTTAACCCGACCTGACTCTTTATTTATTATGCTCCAAGTAGTTTTAGATTTATTTATCGATTGTCTAATTTTGTCGCTGTGAAACTTAACCTTAGCAGCTACATCAATTGTTTCATCAGGTCTCATCACGCCTTGAACCTCTGCAACTGCGTAGAGATGTTGCATCGCTTAGCGCCTTTTACCGCATGTACCATGGTGAGTGCTCTGAAGAGCTGTTTAACCTCATCCCCCCTTCCCCGTTCCTGCTCAGAACCACGCGTGCTGGCCTTCGTAGTCACCGTTTCACTACCTGCCGAATTCCATCGCGTACTAAAAGGTTCGGTGGCTCCTTTCTCTGCCGCACGGTTGACAAATGGAACTCCCTTCCGGCACATGTCTTCCCTCCCTCTTATGATATGGGGTCCTTCAAACGAGGCGTGAAGAGGCATATTGTAGGCAGGCAGGGTGGAGGTGGCTAGTGCAGTGAGGATTCCATCGCTGCACTAGGTTCCTTCGCGTTTGGATACCACTTTCCACTTAACATCAGGTGGAGTGGAGTCATTTGCCTGTCATGTATAAAAAAAAAAAAAAA
>NW_020653850.1:20628618-20641641 GCF_003589595.1 Hyposmocoma kahamanoa | reverse complement strand
ATTATTTAATTTTTGATGATAAAGATTTTCCTGAATTGGTTCTTCAATCGATGCACCTGCGATCATGATTTTATTAAGACGGTTTTATTCTAGTAAGATGTTTTTATTTTATAAAACAAATTCATATTTTTGTTGCATAATTCTTCATTTATAATAAGTAAAGCTGAGTGAAGAAAAACTTTCATAGATTTCTCATATATAGCGCTACGACAAAAACAAAGACTTGCATTATTGCATGCATTGTGCTTATGCACACGGAAAAATTCGTGAGGTCCGTTGGTTCGTTTCGTGGATAAGTTTTGCACGGTTTGCTGGAAGACGTTGGTTCAAATCCAACCGGACGAAGTAATTTTTTTCTAAGTCTTTGATCTTTGTTTAATACACAATAAACTCGTGGAGTAATATCACAAAAAATAATTGAATACCATGGTGGTGAAACATCCTAATATTCAATAAAAACTTAATTATAATAAGGATTTTTTGTTTTGATATTAAAGTCACAATATCACAAAAAGAGGGAAGTTATAAGTTTGAAGCCTTCGTTTGTCTTCTATATAACTGTGGCATCGTAGCTCCCAAATGGATGAACAGATCTCAAAACGTTTTTTTATATGAAAGCTAATTTAATTGGAATGCTTCTTAATTCGAACTAGTGTTCACTACCTAATTTTTGTGGCGGTTTTTATTATTTAAGTATTCGATTTTTTTATCGTACAATATTATTTTATAGTCGATCATTGTATCGTTAAATATTATTTAATCATTACATGATAATATACTTGAATATTTAAATAATAAAAATTGCCACTGAAATTAGGTTGTGAACACGTGTCCATGAACGACCAAGTTATATTAGATGAACATATTATTATGTTCAGCAGTTCAAAGAGTTTTTAGTAGTTTGTGTAAGATCTCAGTTATAAAATGGATATTTATTCTCCAGTCGACTTGATTTTTTTTCTACTACGTACATCCGATGTTATTATTTAATATCGTAGTCTTATCGTAGTCGTAGTTCAGATAGGCGATTATTTATAATTCTTTGTACACAGTTCGAATTGTTTTTAAAACCAAAATGAAGTGTTCTTTGAGTAAAATGTTCTATCTACGGTATTTAAGGTACTTTCCTCCCCAAGTGGCATAGCCGTAACGCACTGTATGTACTTACATAAGTACATACAGCAAACATATGTTTGCTAATAAATAAATACTAAATAATTGTTAAAAATTTATTTGTATAGATACAGAAAGTCCAGTTACACACTCTATTGCTAGTGGTTTGCGGCGGTCCGCCTTAATCCGCTATTAGCGGCGGTCGGTGGATTAGACACCCTAACAGTTTACCCGTAGATAGATAAACAGGATCACTATTTCAGATACTCATCTTCTATACTCTTGTGCTATTGTTGCTAAATTGCTATTAAAAACAGTAGCAATATTGTCATCTATGTGATCACGTTACCTTATAATATAACGCATCAATAATAAAGTGTAGATCATGTTATCGGAAAACTAACATTTTTGGGAAACTGATAATAATAGACTAACAGCAGAGCTCCTTGAGAAAGAGTTTGTCTATGGAAGTGATTCCATGTTACCTATTTCTGCCGCCAAGCACTATTGTGGGCATTACTGCGTTCCACTTTTGAAAAGTAAGGATGAAATTAATAATAATAATAATATCGCACTCAACATGGCCCCGCACTAGGGGAAACCTGTGTCGCGGGTGCCATGGACACACATATAGACATTACAAGCACATGGGACTTGTCAAGTTATGTCTCAGGGTGACGGGCGCAGTGGCAGTGCTCCTCAGATCTTTGTGATTTAAAGCTCTGAGTGGTACTGCAACTGTTATGGACAGGCGTGTCGCTTACCACCAGGCGCACGGCTTGTTTGTCCTGTCACTTAGCTCCGTAGAAAAATATTGTAATGCCACTATTACATACAAACATGCACGAAACGAGCCTCCCCGCTTGACGTACCATTCCTTCATATACGTCTGGCGCAACTTGGGCTGCAATCCGCGAGTACCCTACGCCGATTGGCAAACCATTTCATCACGGCAAACATATCTCATGTATAGTTCAACATGGCGGTTAGTTGTGGCGTGACGAGCGTGGCTAAGTTCTGCGCCGGGAAAACGTATAATTTAAATTAATTCACAACTATGAACATTGGTGGAAACTACTACAATATCGTTCAAAAGATATGAAACCGGAGTTTTCTCAATGGTGTCCTTTTTGATTTGTTTGTTTGCAACAGATTATATAGATGCATTTCTTTATATTTATTCTTAAAACTAAGTAACATTTTAGCACTGATTATTTTATATTAAAATATGAAAACTACAGGCTCAGTTTCTTTGCAATGTTATTATACGTTAATGTATATATATATATATGACGGCGCAACATTGTGGCGCCCTCTATCGAAACAAGAGTGAATCGCTTGGCCATTCACTCTAGCGGAACGTCCGTCGTCTGTCAGTGGCAGCGGGGCGGCCATCATAACGTGTCATTCGTTCGGGTGATAGCCGCCTGCGCACCGTGTCTGCGACGGATCGCTATATTTCCAGACAATCAGTGCCTTTTTGTTTAAATTAATAATTGATTCCGTTTTATAATAATCCTAAGCAGTTAGTAGTGAAGTTATTTTGTTTTAAAATTATGATATGATTGATTGACAATTAATTGTTTCTATTTTCCACGCCCGGTGATACATACCTAACATGATGAATGGCTCTGATGAAGGCCCTCCTGAGCCTTTATATATAATAAACGCCTAAACAAGAGCCATAACAATAACAATAATGTAATAGCTGCCATCTGTTGGCCTTTTCAAATACTATTACAATCACATCGCTGGTTTACTTGGTACTATTTATTGATCAACATTGAGAATCAAAATAAGCGGAGTTACGAGTGTGATATTTCTTTGTATGAGATTGGGTATCTGTACTAGTATAGTATTAAATTATCTGTGGTCGTACTGTACTCACATGGAATCTACTTTACAAAGTGTATTTTTGTATAATGTCAGGACGTGACTGGACACACACAGTGACAGGACGACTAAGTCGTGCACCTGTTCGTAAGCGACACGCCTACCTATAACATTTGCACAGCAACATGGCGAAATTAGGTATAACATTTCTGACTTTTTCGCGCAATGTTTAATCGGTTAGAAAGCGCGAAATGACGTGCGACTTTAAATACATTGTGAAAAGTGATGGAAGACCTGTCATAAAAGTAATGCGCTCTCTAAATTTTAAACATTTATGTATAAAATATAAACTTAATAAAAATACAGTTATCGATTTTCCGTTTTAAATATTTATAGAAAGCTTAAATATACAAAATAACTCACGAAACAGACCATTTCCAAGAAGTTCTAGGCTTCTTCAAGCTAATTTCAACTTAAATTTACTTTTTAAAAAGAAAAGAAATTTTTCTCGGCTACTTCATAGTCAGCATTTATAGTCATTCTTTAAAAATAAAAATTGCGACAAGAATTTAAAGCCTTTTTCAAAACACTGTTGGCTTTATCTATAGAAAAACTTTAGAATACGAAACTATTATTTTTACTTGTTTAGGTGTAGTCGATCTTGTAGAAGAATATTCACTGCTATGAAGCTTTTATGATTGTCTACAAAACGCGATGTTTCTAAGCGATTTTTTCTATTGACAGTATTACAAAACCTTTATAAAAATTATAGCTATAATAGTGAGCGTATTATGCAATAAAAAACTTTTCAAAACACAAGGTCAAAAAAACAATTTAAAAAATCCAATTCGTCGCAAAAAAACGTTATTCTGTATAATTATATGGTATGTGTTATATACATATGACTAGAAAGGTAGATAAATTCCCTATCACATAAATATAACGAATATTTTAATGACATACCTAACATATGTTGAAAGAAATAAAATTTTCATTACAAAATTGAGGTTATTTCTTCACGCCCACCACATTTTACACAATGATTTCACTGTATTCTATTGACAGACGGCACAATACACATACACAACATTGAAGTACAGTACTTTACGCGCTCATTTCAATTGTTTTTATCACTGAATGCTTTAAATCGCAAAGATCTGTGGCTCTCTGTTACCGCACCATCACTCTGAGACATAAAGATAACAAGTCCCAAGTGCTTTTAATTTCACCAGCACTTTTACATGTGAACATTACTGCTTGTTGACAGAAATTAGTATGATGTCAGTATTTCTCTGGACGTGTTCTTTTACAAGGAACTGTATTGCATTTAAAATACGATTGCATATAATTTACCTCAATTATATATAATAAATTGAAACGTTTCACTCGTCTTCTTAAGATAATTAATACGATTTAAATCAGGAGTTAAACTCTATAGTTTAACAACCACATTGTAAACAATGTTACACTTAAGATTGCTAAGTTAAACTCAGCGGTTAACGTTAACCATAAACACTTTAATGTTCCTAGTTTAGAACTTGATTCAACTATATATATTTCTACAGTACATAATTTTTTTTTTATAAAGCGCTCTTAATTTTGTATGATGTATATAATATATTTTTTTATGTAAAGTAGGAGGCAAATGAGCAGACTAACCATTTGATGAGAGGTTCTCGTTGCCAAATGGGCATTTGCAATGTCTGTGCGTTCCCACCCATTTGCTTAGTTAAGACGTCGTAACTACGCTAATTAGAGCTCTAATATTAAATTGTATAACTTTACGAAGATTGTATAGTAATTAAGGTTCCTTTTTTACTATTGTAATAAGTATACGAAGTGAAGGAGGGTGAAGAAAGACGCTTGGCGTCTCCAAATGTTCAACGGTGTTTATTGACGTAGTTTTATAATCGACGTAAGCGACGTAACCCCACTCATCTTCGATGTCAGCTCACCGTCCAACCAGTGGAAGCGGCAGCCGGCGATAGATGGTGAAGAACGACGATTATGAGTTTTCATCCAAGTATCCCACCCGGTGAAGTACTGGAGCGCCTTTATACAATACAAAGCAATTTTTTTTCTTATTTTTATGAAGAACATTTTGCAGTTGGCCGCTGGTGGCCTTGACTGCGCCATCGGATAAGAGGGCGAGCTGAAGGCTCACAACCTGTAAAATAAACTAAAAACTAAACTTAAAACTAAGTAGCGGGCCTGAGGTACGCGATGGGGTGTTCCCTGAGGGGGTCGTAGTTGGATGCAGCCACCGCGAGGCGGCTGGGGTGGTGAGGAGCAGAGTCGAAGTATTTCCTCGATGCCTGTTTCATGAACTGGAATATTGTGAGGAGCCGTAAATATATGTGGAGGTTAGCGTTGCACAGGTACCACGGGGCACCCGTCGCGTTGCGCATGAATCTATTTTGGAGAGCTGCAGGCGGTGTATGAGAGCAGGATTTGCCTGTGCGAATGCGATGCTGGCGTACGTCATAATTGAGCGGATAATACAAAGTAATTTCCTTTAACAGCTTATAATGATAATTTAGTGAACACTTCAATACCGTGTTTTATTTTGATCCTAACGTCATAACATTATTAACGTGAGATTACTAATATTTCTTGTAAGTGGGATTACACTGTTTATTTTACGGTCATTCTAGGACCAGTATTCACTACCTAATTTCCGAGGCAATTGTTATCATTTAAGTATTTGATTTTTTAATGTTATTTAATATTCAAGTGTTACTGTATTGTGAAATGTTATTTAATAATTACACGATAATATACTTGAATATATAAATAGTGAAAATTGCCATGGGAATCAGGTAGAGAACATTACTCTGAGAATGACCGTTTAATATTTTCTTAGTTTCCATCACATTTGTTTTACTAGTATTAGATTAAGTTCTAATAAAATAAGTTTACCTTTATCTTATCATTATTTTCTAGAAACTAACGGAATGCTCGCGTGATCTTAGTGTGCGCTGGGTTTTCGTAGAATAAAAAATATTAAGAGGGAGCAGAGGAAAAATTCCTAATCTTCGATTTGATTATAGAGGGGTATATCCACTTTAAAGTTAAAAATAAAATATTGTATGAGTAACTACATGCTATATTCAAGCAAAAACATTAATCAGAAACATAAAACAATAAAGTTTCCTCGATAGATAAAAATCACGAAATGACCTCTAATTTTCACATTTTTTCGATTTATCCTGGAAATACTACAGGTTATTAGGACAAAAATTAGATAATTAATTATATTTATGCATGATCGACAACTGTCACTACGAATTTGTTTTAATCCCTTTAGTTTTAGAGTTATTCCGCTAAAAAGAAATTTGGTACTTTTAATGCGCAAAATTCAACATCTCCTGTCGCATGTCACGCGAACTTCAGGCATATATTTGTTTCACATATTTGGGCGGAGCCAACGTCAAAACTTTTTTGGCATGCTCCCTCTTAAGTAGATAAAAATGTGTGTGACAAGCAACTGATCCAAGTACTTTTTCTTACCTATTTTCTGACTCCAATTTATACGCTAATTAGAAATATGTATTTAGTTCTTCCCCTATACATAGAACGTCTTGTGATATTAAATTTATTTTATTTAACATATATAGGTACACCTGGCTAAACGTGGTGGACTATGGCTTACAACCACTTCCTTAGAGGAAGACATGTCCCAGCAGTGGGGCGCGTAATGAGTAGATGATAATATAAAAATAATGATATAAAAACTCTCGGTGAGTGCGATGTAACCCTCAGAAAGTGCTCTAATGGCTGTGTAGTGCTCTTATACAGAGAGTGCACTATAGCACCTCTGTAAAAGGCGGAATAGTGGAAAATGGGTTCAACTTTACAATACCTTTGTCGCCATTAAAGCTGAATAGTGCCGCTCTCAAATCTTCGGAACAGAAGCTTCGAGACATGCTTTTACACCGCTGGAAGGCTCCACTAAGTACGGCCTGGAGCCTTGTGATAAGCCGAAGCGTAGGTGACAGCGATAGCGGAGAGATTATGTATCCATGAACTTTATTAATTAATTTAATATTAATTACTATCACTAATGTATACTGCCGGCGTTAGTTGAAAGGGTGCTCGAGACAAAAACTCAAGACCGGGAAAATAATATTTAAAGAAATTAATTTTTTTTTATAGTACCAAGTAACGGGACGAACCAGACGTGCGCCTGGTGGTAAGTGGCATGTCTATCCATAACAGTGTAGTGCCACTCAGAGCTTTAAATCGTAAAGATCTGAGACATAAGTTGACAAGTCCCATGTGCCTGTAATTTCACCAGCACCCTTACCCTTCTAAACCGGAATGCAGTTACTGCTCACATTACTGCTTGGCGGCAGAAATACATAGGTAAGGTGGCAGTACGTCTCTGGACGAACTCTTTCACAAGGAGCTCTACTGCTACTAAAATATCTACATCTACTTTTCTCTTGTGGCGACTTCATACCTTATACACTATACTATATTGATCCCGACAGTTTAACTTACAAATGTTTGGATCTCGCGATACAAACCAAGAGCTCAGTGCAAGGTCCGGTGGTAATTGTGTAGTCATAACACTTTTTATTATTAATAAACGTCCTGTCATTGGGCAGAAGTAAATTACAATCTGAACTGTCTTAACTTAATCAGTATTATTGAGATGTCTTGTGAAAGAATTCCACTTAGTTTTGTTATGATTATGAACACAATGATTTGTAACAAAAAACACATTTCGACAACTTGCTAATTTGACCTGTGGCTCAGGTGGTAAGAGCAATGCTACGGTGCAGCATGGTCGTAGGTCCCACCAGTCGAAGAAATGTTTCTATGTGTTCGATCTTTGTATTAATTAATCAGTATTTCACTTTTGAAAATGTGATATTTAATTTCATTTCCATTCTCATGAAAACAACTTCTTTCAACTAACGGCGGCAGTACACTCATGCCAACAACGGACCTGTGTGTATGTCTCCGTATATTCCAAAAATATCCTGTGTTCCATTCGGCGGTGTGGGAAAAACAGCAAAACATCTAATTACAAAACATACGGAATCACATTTCATCGGTAATTAAATATTAAACATGTAATATTTCAATTTTCGTCCATTATAGCAAAGTTCAAATTAAACTGGTCGATTTAAAGTGAAACCATTGACGACACCCGTCAATTGTTTCGAATTTGGGCTGGTTAATCGGAGCGCAGTTGTAACCGTGATGATTTGGCAGAATAAATTTCAAACAAATTAAATAACATTTCGTCTCTATTTCTGGTTATATACACGATGCAATGAGTATACAGTTATACACTAAACATTGCACAACGCCTTTTCGGAATTTCATAGCAAACATTTTGTTTCATATTTCCTACTATTAAAAATAGTACATTGTGTTAAGGGCGGTGAATAAAAAAATACTAGGCTGAGGGCTTTAATGACTCGACGTTTATATTTCTTACCGCCCGTGCTACATACAATGTTTTTCATCATTTCTTGTATAAATAAATTACGCTTCGCAACACAACGTTTACGGATGTTGCGTTTCGCAGATTGCCAGCTGAAATTAGGCAGGTGAAATAACAGGCACACGGGACTTGTCCACTTGTGTCTCAGGGTTTCGGGCGCAAAAGCAGTGCCCCTCAGATTTTTGCGATTGGAATCTCTAAGTGGCACTGCAACTCTTACGGACAGGCGTGTAGCTTACCTCAGGCGCACGACTTCTTCGTCCCGTCACTTGATATTATAAAAACAAAAGCTATTCTTCCATAGACAATACAACTCCAACTAAAATGTTATAAAAGAAGGCACAGACACATGTAACAATAAAAACTTTCGAGCATAAAAACTTTTTGCTTAATCTTGACGTAAAAAACCTATAAAGCGATAATGTAATGAAAAAGCCCGTGTGCATAATATAGGACATTACGGTCCACTTTACCTGCATGTCATGACACTGTTACGAGTAAGTGTGATGAAAATGTTTTTTTTAAACTATGACCTAGCAAATATAATGAGAACGGCGAGCGCTAAATGCCCAATGTTTAAAATGTACTAAAAATAATTACAAACTTCTCTTTTCTTGAAATGCTCTCAAGTTTCTATGAAAAACTTTTTTTTTCTATTTTTCTACATACCCTATGGTCTAATAGAACATATAGTGCTAAATTTGTTGTACACTAGGCGTTTAGTGCTCATTAGAATAGTATTGTATGGATCAGAATGACTTCAAATTTTATATACATTTTGATGTACACGAGGCTTTAGGAAATTAAATTAAAAAATATTTTGACGAACGCGATGACCCGGTGAATACTGATGAAGAGGTCTGGTATTCCCGTGCTGCTGAAAAATTTCCCGTGCTGTTGAAATATACTGTGGAAAAGTTCCTTTGTCAAATTAGTTCTTGTTTGATAACTCTCGACAGAGTCCTACAATTAATTCCTTAGTTTAAGATCAGATGCGCTTAAATTGTCTTAATTGCCTCCGTGGCCGAACGGTTATCATGTTGGTCTGCCACGCAGAGGTCTCAGGGTCCATTCCCGAGCTGGAAGTAATATTTGGCCTACATTTAGTTCTCTCGTGAGTTTCGGTGTAAATTGTGGTTGGCATCCACGAGATAAAGTCTCTAGTAGTTATTCATTTAGATATTTTTCTCAAACATGCTCGGAAATGTTTGCATTACTTTAAAAAAACGAACACGGAAAGTTTCTCATTTAAGAACCATGCAACTTCTTTCTGGCCAAGGCCTGCAAATGAAGTATGAAAATCCTCCTCTTCTATAAACTTTTAAATCTACCTACTCGTAGTGAACTATGTAAACAGGCAAAAGAAAAACTCATACAGCCAACTGCCCAGTGTTCATAATTGCGAGAACTAAAAATACGTACCTGTACCGCTTACTTAGAAAACAAGGAAAATGGCGGTATCATTTATAGTGTTTTAATATTCTTTTGTTTTTTCGTCCTTTTTGTAGTTTGGTCGCGAAAATGAGTGCTAGTGAGAAGAGCGATTACGATAATACAGTAAAAGATACACATTCAAACACATCATCAGAAATTCAGCAGATTACTATATTAATGTGCCTGGAGAACAATAACATTTTCTTTTAGCAATTGTCTTATCACGTCAAATATCACTTTTAATATTAATTAATATTTTTTTTACTTTTTCTATTATACATCTTCCTCTCTTTAGTCTTTTATTATTTTCTCACAATGTTTGAGAAAAATTCTATACATGCCTCGGCGGTAAAAGTGATTGCTTGACTCGTATTATTAATACAAGGTCTTATTATGTAACTCATACTCATCCAGCAATCCCTTACTACCCGGCCTCTGCAATATTGTACTATATATGGTACATTATTCTTATTATTGCCATATGGAATTGAAAAATCATTTTCATGTGTTAATGAAAGACCGAAATCCTGACAACGTTTAATAATATTTAATTATTTATTTCCTTGCTTCAGACTCCTGCTACATTCTTGAAATTGTTAATACAGCCTCTTATGGACTTTTTCAATCTAATTGAAATGTATACGCCAGGAGCTTTCCGCACGTTTCACATCTACGTCCCATTCTTTCCCTATCTATTTATTATACAATAGATTTTAGTAGCAGTAGTCCCCCTAGTGAATGAGTTCATTCAAGAAACTACTGCCACTTTAACTTGTCAACTTATGTCTCAGGTTGAACGGGCGTAGTAGCAGTGCCCCTCAGATCTTTGTGATTTAAAGCTCTGAGCAGCACTGCAACTGTAAGTTAGGACGCGTTCCCATTATGTCGTGACGACAGATAGTCGTGTAGTTTTAAATGCTGCGGCTTGTATATTTAAATGAAGTTGTTCACATATTGTACAACACGACTTTTTTGACATTACAACGACAGACTGTCGTGATAATGGGAAGAGCTAGAACGACAGTCATCCGACTATAAGTAAAACCTCACGATAAAATGTGACAACAGATAATTGTAGCTTCAAACGATGCTGTCGTGCGAACGACAAGTGGTTGTCGTTCTCTCTAGCTAATCTAGTGGGAATAGCTAGACACGACAGTCGTTCAACGATAAAATAAACGTGCACGTCACAGTCACGACAGATAGTCGTGTTATGGGAACAGGTTAGACGCGACAGTCGTCCAACGATAAATAAAACTTTACGATGTAATGCAAACGCGCCTTAAAACGCCTGACTTTTTCGTCCCGTCGCTTGATATAACAAAAATAGATTATTAATAATAACATATTATCGTTTACATATTTTTTTTAATATTGTGAGTATGTCAAGTTCAATTAAAATAATCTACCAACGCTCGGTCTGGGCCGGCACTTGTTACGCGTGTCACTGCTCAAACTTGCTAAATCCCGGAAATCCCTCAGTGTAATGAGCCCGACGACATATAATGCTCTTCCGGCCCTCCTAAAAATACGTCACCGCGGACATTTATTAAAAAAAGTAGAAAATCCACTTTTAGCCGTGGCCTTATTAAATGACGTTGATACACCGTCCGGTAATATTTGACGTAGCACCGGCCTTAGCTTAATTAGTCGTTTAACTAATACCTAAGTAACTATATGCGTTTGTATGTACTGTCTGTAAGATACAATATAGCTAATGAAACAATCGTTGTACATCAATACGTACTTATTTTAGACATTTTGATGATTTGAATTTAGGTCTGTATCGATTTTGAATAATATAATTATAACCAGTGCATGTTGCTAGCGATGACCTACGGCTCTGCGACGTGGTCACTTACTAGGGCCTCATAAAAAAGATCAAAGTCACTCAACTCAACGAGCTACGAAGCGAGCAATGCGTCTACGTGATCGAACCAGAAATGAGGAGGTACGTGAAAAGGTTTAAACCCTAATGAGCCGTGACCAGGTTCACGGCAATAAAATTAGAATACTTCAGCTCCATAGAAATTTATTGTAAAGTTGATGGTAAAGGAAAGTAAAGGCTTTAACAAGAAAAAATACATAAATAATATAAAAACATCGATCTTTGTATTAATGATTACAACAAACTAGTGGAGTAATTTCACAAAAAATAATTGAATATCAATTCAAGAAAAATTTAAAATATAGTGAATAGCGACATCTCTCGCCAGGACTAGTAGCTGTAAAGGTACTAACTGGGTGATAAATCTTTCATAGATTTCTCATAGATGGCGCTACGACTAAAAAGTCGTTGAAAAACCAAATACAAAGACACGACGCAAGCACATAGAAAAATTCGTTGGGTCCGTTGGTTCGTTCCGTGGCTTAGTCGGTATAGCGTCTGGCACGGTATGCAAGAAGACGTCGTTTCGAATCCGACCGGATCGAAGGAATTTTTTCTGAGTGTTCGATCTTTGTATTAATGATTACAGCAAACTAGTGGAGTAATTTCACAAAAAATAATTGAATGTCAATTCAATAAAAATTTTAAATATAAAAACAGATACAACAGTACAAAACACTCCCTTACTACGGTTTAATTAACATAAACAGTCCAGACACTTACCCCAAAAGGGCCGAGTTGTTCGGTATTACAGATTGGTACTAAAATTGGCACATGATTAGTAGTAGCTATTACAAACCGGTATTAAAACTGGTAAAGGAATCAAAATTAGATGCAATTGAAGTTTAAACAGCACTGTACGCTGCCGCGATCGAGCAGGGACTGAAGATGGAGCGAAACAAAATCAGAATGGCGACAACGACTCAAAATTTAAAACCAAGTAGCCAGGAACCGGAGAAAAGGCGACAAAAAGGTAGCATGACAGTGTAAAGAGGTCATATCGTCACAGACATAGCTTAAAGGATTAGGAATGGCAGTGGGCAGGGCACATAGTTGGTAGAACTGACGGCCGTTGGGGCAGAAATGTTCGCGAATGGAGACAACGTGAGACGGCCCCTTACTAGATGGACGGATGACCTGGTAAGGGCGGCGAGTAACCAATGGATGCACGTCGCCTCCTATCGGCTAGTCTGGAAACCTGGACGTCTTCCTGCTAATATAATGATGGTGAGGATGATATTACCATGCATGAATCTGATGACATGAAACTTTGTTGCGTATCGTCATGTTTTGGATC